>NC_054467.1:12724348-12811848 GCF_017639515.1 Carcharodon carcharias
TGTGCCTATGTTAAAGGCGAACGTCTCAGTGGATTTGCAAGGCTATGTTAAAAATGCTTCCCAGTGCAGCCTTCAAAGGCCTCAGTCTGGCTCTCATCGAATGGCAGAGAGCTGGCCAAAATCCTTCTGGGCCACAAGATGGCCCTAACACCTATCCAGGGAAAGTTAAATTGGGATCTCGGCAATCGACACTTGCGAGGACAGACAAATATTCCAGCTCTGCTTCACACAGAGTCTCGAGCCTCAAACACAACGTGCTGCTTCAGCAGCCTGCCACCAGCGGTGTTACTACAGCGCCACCACTGGCAGGTGGTCAAATGTGACGAGTTTACAGGGGAATTTTCCATTCTGAATGTTGACATAGGAATTTATAATAGGAAATATAAACATTAAAGGCATGGTGTGGGGTTTTTAAAATGGGGACTGAATTATATCTGTGTTCAACCTGGTGCAATCACCCCTTTCCTTTAAACCAGCCACACCTGGAGAGTTCATCTGTAGACCGAGTAGCAAGTAAGAATTATTTTGCTATTCAGTTTTGTAGCTCTATACATTATCTTCAAGAAATTGGTTTTCATTGTTATTTTTATAATGCTGTTTACCAGTTTGTTTTAAAAATAGGTTAGTGTAAGCCAATAAAATAGTGATTGAGGGGCTGCATTTAAACACAGTGACTAGTTCATTCAAACTAGTTGACATGAGGGATTTGCAGGCCCCTGGGTGTGTGCCATGTTTATCAGTTGTCTATTCTCCTTGAACAGATTATCAGGTGTTGTATGTTTAAGCTTTCTTGTTGATAACTGCTTGGGCCATAGGGTACCAGAAAGAATTCACCCAGCCTGAGGTAAGTTAAATTCAGTGTACACTCCCTTTGCTTCAGTTGTTCAATCGGAGAAGAGACAACAAGCTAAATAACACTTTCACTTGAGGAATGTTTTGAACTGGACTAGCAGATCTCTCATGTCGTCAGTCCCAGCACCAGCTCTCCAACAGCCCTGTGATAGCAGACTGCTTGCCCGACATCCAGTCTTGGTTGTGCCTCACTTTTCTCCGGTTCAACCCTGGGAAGGCCAAAGTCATCACCTTAGGCCCCCAAACCATGAACTCTGTTTCTTTGCCACCGATTTCATCGCCCATCCTGGCCACTGTCTCGGGGCTGCACCAGGTTGTTTCCAACCTTGGCGCATTATTTGACTCAGATCAAGCTTCTGACCCCATATCCTCCCCATCACAAAAGGTGTTACTTTTGCCTTGGTATAATCCTGTCTCAGCCCATCTGCTGCTGAAACACTCGCCTGAGGTGGGAACAGTGAGAGGCAGGACCTAGAAACAGTGAGTCATGGCAAGCTTTGCTGGAAATCATTTACTAAAAAATAAAAATCCAAGGGCTTTAGGCACAGCTCTGCGCTGAGAATTAATAGGACAGGAAGTCCCAATGGATTCAAGCCTTAGACTGGCATCAAGACACAGATACCCGGTGGAAAATAATACTAGGCCTATTTTAGGGACATGCTCAAAATGATGAGGGCTTTGAGTTCAAAGTTACAAGGGGTCTTGGGGAGAAACTGTTTCCACTGGCAGGCGGGTAAGTAACCAGGGGACACAGATTTAAGATAATTAGCCAAAAAAAAACAGAAGGGAGATAAGGAGAATTGTTTCCACACAGCGAGTTGTTGTGATCTGGAATGTGCAGCCTGAAAGGGGTGGGGGGGTGGGGGTTGGAAGCAGATTCAATGGTAACTTTCAAGAGAGAAAAAAATGTGTGGGCAAGAGGCGTGGGACTGATTAGATAAATCTTTCAGAGAGAGGGAACAGACACGATGGGCCGAAAGGCTTCCTGTGCTGTCTGGGTAAGCATTGTTTTATAAAGTTGTTTGATTTCTTTTATTTGCCATGGTTACAGTGTTGGGTTTCCCAGCTTGTGGAAATCAAAGCTGCCAGGGGAACAGGTTTTGAAGAAATTGTAGAATGATTTAATTGAGCAGTCTATTTTTTTCTTATATCACGTTTTGCTAGCTTCTCATGTTTAGTTATGCTTTGTGACAGGTTCCCCTTTTCCAGCCACTTTCTTTATTTATGGTTTGAACCTTCCCTTCCTCATCAGGTGTGAGAGTGCTGCCATTTTTAATAATTATTTAATTTGACTTAATCATTTTTTAATTCATCATATGGGATGTGGGCATCGCTGGCTGGGCCACTATTTATTGCCCATCCCTAATTGCCCTTGAGAAGGTGGTGGTGAGCTGCCTTCTTGAGCTGCTGCAGTCCACATGGTGTGGGTACACCCATTGTGCTGTTAGGGAGGGAGTTCCAGGGTTTTGACCCAGTGACAATGCAGGGGCAAACCTGACTTAATTCCAAACTGGGATGGTATGTGGCTTGGAAGGAAACTTGCAGGTGGCGGCATTCCTATCGCATCTGCCTTTGTCCTTTTGAGTGGTAGAGGTCATGGGTTTGGAAGATGCAGGAGGTTTGGAGAGTTGCTGCAGTGCACCTTGTAGCTGGTACACAATGCTGCCACTGAGCGTTGGTGTTAAATGGCATGAACATCTAAGTTGGTGGATGGGGTGCTGATCAAGCGGGGTTTTTTTTCCTGGTTGATGTCAGGTTCCTTGAGTGTTGTGGGAGCTGCACTCATCCAGGCAAATGGAGAGTATTCCATCACACTCCTGACTTGTACCTTGTAGATGGTGGACAGACTCTGGGGAGTCAGGAAGTGAGTTATTTGTTGCAGAATCAATTGAGAGGTGCCTGTATCAAAGCATGCTGCTTGAAGTCTGCTAGATACGGTGCCAAAAGAGAGAGATGGTGAAATCTGAGGGAAAATGCATGCCAGACACAAGGCATTTATACCAGCAGATCGACTGTGGTGTGCCTCATAGTGAGTCAGAGAAAGAACTTGCATTTATAAAACATCATTCATGGCATTCCAAAGTGTTTTCTGTCATGTTCAATTGTTCTGTGCTTGATTATTTGAGTCTGTTTTGCTGCTCAATGTGCTTGATTGGTTCAGACTGGGTGTGGCCTCTGTGAAAAGTAAAAAAATATCGTAGAAGGAATTGGATGCCAGTGTTGAAGCATGGAGCAGACATTTTAAAGCACTGCGAATAAAATCTGTTAAGTACATAGAAACTAGTGTCATCTCTGCATAGATCCGAGGTATAAAAGATACAACTGCTTTAAAGCCAATGAAGTGCTTCAGTTGTAGTCACCGTAATAACATAAGAAACACCGTTCACTTTACAGAGGATGAATAGTAATTGTGCACGATTAATGGGTGTGACTGAAAGGACATATCGTCTGTTACAGCTCAGAATCTGTGGTGACTTTTCTCTCACAGGCCTGGAGCAAGAGGGGCTTTTCCGAGTGAATGGAAGCGTGAGGGTGGTGGAACGACTCAAGCAGGTGTACGATGCCGGGGCCAAACCGAACCTCGTCCGGGAGGCTGATGTCTGCTCGGTCGCCAGTCTCCTCAAGCTGTTCCTGCGGGAGCTCCCGGACTCACTGATTGTCTCCAGGCTGCACTCACAGTTCATGCAGCTGTATCAGGGTATGTGGTCATTGCTGGTGTTGTGACGGGGAGGGAGGGAGGGAGGGAGGGAGAGGGAGGAAACAGGCAATGCAGGTCTTGGTAGCGATGGTGGACGTGCAGTCGGTGGGTTGTATAATCTAGGGAGGCCCCCGGTCCTGGATCCTGCCTGAGATCGATCCCGATTCACCCCTGGGGATGTACTCCAGCTGGGCAAAATCAAGTCTTGGCCCTGTGATGGTTGTAATGGCTGGAAGATTGTGGTGGGTGGGGGTTCGGGGTGGATGCGAATCTGGTCTGAAACACCCAAGCGCCAACCCCTCCATCTCCCGCTCTCACAAAGATCATTTTTCTAATTGTAGACAACCCATGGCGTGTGAAGTAGAGGTGCCATGTTAACCCAGCTGGCCCCTTTAAGACAGCTGCTCTCTGTGGTAGCAAGAAAGTGAGCCACAGAGAAACCGACGGGTGGAGATGAAGAGCATAAGTGACCTTGATATTGGTCTGGGGGGGCGGTGCAGGGACACATAAAAAATCTATTGCGGAACCAATCAAATTGGAATGGTCTCATAAACTCTTCCAAACTACACTGCTCCATGGTGCCATCTAGTGGCCACAGCCCATGCAACTGCTGAGTAAGCCATTCAGCCCCTCGAGCCTGTGCTGTCATTCAGTTGGAACATGATGTCATCTCCACCTACGGGCCTTGCCTAACAAAATTCTGTCTATCTCAGGTTTGAAATTTTCAGTTGACTCACGCCCTCAACAGCTTCTTGGGGAAGAGAGTTCTACATTTCCGCTGTCTCTTTGGGTGGAGAATTGCTTCCCTCAACAATGTAGCTCAACTTTTCAGGTTCTGCCCTGGGCTCCCTCACCAGAGTAAATGGTTTCTCTCCAGCTACCCTGTCAACTCCATTAATTAATTTAAATGCTCCAGGGAGGCCACCCTTTACTCTTCCACACTCACCAGGATACAAGCCGAGTCTGTGTAATCTGTCCTCATTGTTTAACCCTTTCAGTCGCTGTAAACATACTCCAGAGTAGTCAGTGAGTAGCCAGAATCTACATCCACACATAGCTCTGAAAGTTTCATTGAGCTGAATTTTTGTGGAGGTGGCAGTGGTTCTGCTGCTGGAGTGGGGAGCAAGAGGCCATCCTGCTGCGGCTGGAGGGAGGACTCAGGGAGCCATATTGCCAGCAGGGGCCAATTAAGTGATCATCACCAAGATCAACAACCAATGATGGACAACGACCCGCTCCCCCACCCCCCCCACTCCCCCCTCCACCCCACACCAAGGGCTTCCAGCCCAATCAGAGGGCCAGCAGGCAGCAGGGCAGGCTCAACAGCGCCCCCGCTAGCTGTGGCCATCGCTGAGGCTGCACTGCAGAATGAGGTCGATGGGATTGGTGGATGCCAGGGCCAAGCGGTCAGGCCCTGGCGATCGGGGTGGGGGCTTCGTGAAGCATCAGCAACGCCGTTGGCGTGAGTGCTGCCGTTACCACCAGAGGACTCCCCAATGGGCAATAGAGTGCCCATAAAGGAGGGCACCCTCACCCATCTCGAGCCCGCTGGGAGGCTGTCTCCCCAAGGATCAGTTGACCCTATCAATGGGCAAAATGTCCAAAATGGACAGGGGAAGTGACCTTCAATTGGCCATTTATGTGTTTCAATTTGACTCCTAGGGGGGGCCACCTGAGTCACCAACCTTGCCACCGCAGGCCGTACGGCAGGCTGACTAGAAAATGTGGGGTTCCCCTCCCCACACCTTCCCCCGCCATTTTGCCAGCCCCCTACCACCCCCCACCCCCCCAACCCCCACCACTCCTCTGGAAAATTCAGCTCCCTGTCTCAGACACTGTCACACTAATAGAGAAAATCTAGGTTAAAATATTTCGAGGCAAGTGAACAGGATTAACACTGAAAACCTCATTGGCACCTTTGACAAGCTGACAGGACACGTCCATTTTTAATAAGGGGTAGAGGCGGTGGATTATCTGCAGTGTAACAGCATCTATGATCCATTAACTTTCTTTACAGGATCTAGCAGTAAAGCTTGGAGATTGCTGTTAATAGCTCGGGCTATTCAAACAATGAAAAAAGGATAGTTGGCTCTATTGATTAAGTTAGTATTTTTTAATGAATTTAGAGTTATAGAGAACTCCAACTGCACACTGGTTTCAGAAACATCAACTGGGTTTGACACCAGTGCCGCTGTTACAGTTGGAATTCCAAATGATTCCAAGATAGACCCCATCGGGAATACTGCATTCAGTCCTGGGCACTGCAAACCAGGAAGGATACACTGGGCTTTGGACAGGGTGCTGTGCAGATTCACCAGAATGTTACCAGGAATTAAGGGGTTTAATTATGATGGCAGGCTGCACAAACTTGGCTTGGATTCCCTGGAGCTTAGATGGTTGAGGGGGTGTATAAAATATCTCGATAAAGTAGACACGGAGAGACGATTTCCACAAGCCGGCACCATTTAAAATTACAGCCATTGCAGAAGTGAAATCAGGAAGCATGCTTTCACATTAAGGGTGTTGGAAATCTGAAACTGCCTTCCCCAAAAGACAACGGAAATATCCAAGACTGGCAGGTCACAGCCACACAAAAATCACCAAACGCCAAATGAACCAATTAAGTCCTTCTGCAGGAAGCTACATGCAATGCCCCACATTGTACAATTCTTGAAAAGCTGGAAGTATTTAAGCAACACCCTAGGAAGAAATGTTGATAGCAGTGGTTTCAAATCAGTCCAAATGTTATGTCAACATACCCAGGGGTGGGAAAACTGGATTTCTCCTCAACGAAACTACATTGTACACCAGACTGATTCCTGGGATTGTCCTGTGAGGGGTGATTGAGGAGACTGGTCCTATATTCTCTAGAATTTGGAAGAATGACAGGTGATCTCATTGAAACATACAAAATTCTTATGGGGCTCAACAGGGTAGATGTAGGAAGGACAGTTCCCCCTGGTTGGGGTCTGGGGATGAAGGTGGTTAGAACCAGGGACACAGTCTTAGAATAAGGGGTAGGCCATGTAGGACTGGGATGAGAAGGAATTTCTCCACTCAGAGGGTGGTAAATATTTGGAATTCTCTACCCAGAGGGCGGTGGAGGCTCAGTTAGGGAGTATGTACAAGTCAGAGCTTGATAGATTTCTGGTTATTAAAGACATCAGGGATATGGGGATAGTGTGGTACAGAGGATTGACCATGATCGATTTGAATGGCAGAACAGACTCAAGGGGCCAAATGGCCTACTCCTGAAAAAAACTAAAAGGAA
Source organism: Carcharodon carcharias (assembly GCF_017639515.1). Classification (NCBI taxonomy): domain Eukaryota; kingdom Metazoa; phylum Chordata; class Chondrichthyes; order Lamniformes; family Lamnidae; genus Carcharodon; species Carcharodon carcharias. The sequence goes on from NC_054467.1 coordinate 12,731,170, forward strand.
TGAAACCAGACAGACCACCCAGTATTGACCTAAACACCCAAAAATGACAACGGCAAACTCAGCCCTGACAACCCAGCAAAGTCCTCCTTACTAACATCTGGGAGCTTCTGCCAAAATTAGGAGAGCTGTCTCACAGACTGAGCAAGCGACAGCCTGACATACCCACGGAATCATACCTTGCAGATAATGTCCCAGGCACCACCATCACCATCCCTGGGTATGTCTTGTTCCACCAGCAGGACAGACCCAGCAGAGGTGGCACACAGTGGTATACAGTCGGGAGGGAGTTGCCCTGGGAATCCTCAACATCGACTCCAGCCCCCATGAAGTCTCATGGCATCGGGTCAAACATGGACAAGGAAACCTCCTGCTGATTACCATGTACCGTACCTCCCCTCGCCAGCCCTCGGCTGATGAATCGGTACTCGGCCATGGTGAGCATCTGGAAAAAGCACTGAGGGTGGCAAGGGCACAGAATGTACTCTGGGCTGGGAACTTCAATGTCCATCACCAAGAGTAACTCGGTAGCACCACTACTCACTGAGTTGGCTGAGTCCTAAGTGACATAACTGCTAGACTGGGTCTGTAGCAGGTGGTGAGGGAACCAACAAGAGGGAAAAACATACTTGACCTCATCCTCACCAACCTGCCTGCCGCAGATGCATCTGTCCATGGTAGGAGTGACCACCGCACAGTTATTGTGGATACAAGATTACATCTTCACATTTAGGATACCCTCCATTGTGTCGTGTGGCACTACCACCATGCTAAGTGGGATGGATTTCAAACAGATCTAGCAGCTCAAAACTGGACAACCATGAGGCGCTGTGGGCCATCAGCAGCAGCAGAATTGTACTCAACTACAATCTGTAACCTCATGGCCTGACTCATCCCCCACTCTACCATTACCATCAGGCTGGGGGATCAACCCAGGTTCAATGAAGAGTGCAGGAGGGCATGCCAGGAGCAGCACCAAGCACACCTAAAAATGAGGTGTCAACCTGGTGAAGCTACAACACAGGACTACTTGCATAGCAAACAGAATAAGCAGCAAGCGATAGACAGAGCTAAGCAATTGCATAACCAATAGATCAGATCGAAGCTCTGAAGTCCTGCCACATCTGGTCGTGAATGGTGGTGGACGATTAAACAACTCGCTGGAGGAGGGGGCTCTGCAAATATCCCCATCCTCAATGATAGGGGAGCCCAGCACATCAGTGCAAAAGATAAAGATGAAACATTTTGTAATGACTGTAAGTTAAACCATTTCTTACTGTTATGGAGATCACATGACTGTACAGACGAATCAGCCTTAAGCATTGGAAATCTTAAGAGGCGGAGCTTTTTAGCCTTGATCTGGGAACAAGCGTGTAGTGTCCTCTGAAGTCTGTTAATGAAGTTCACTGTTTCTTACAAGAAACCCATCCTCACTCTCCAACTGGCTGTGTGGATAAATAGCACCGATGCAGCAACTCGCCTCGTGACTGTGAGTATGTGGATTTTTTAAGGAAATAAAAGAACAGAAGTATACCCACCAGCAACACCTCACCCTGGCAGAATTGACCCGTATGACTCACCCGTTGAGGACTGGATTCAATACATTGAGCAATTAGGTTTCTACCTTGCAGCTAACTAAATAATGGTGGACGAGAAACAGAAGGCAATTCTCCGAAGTGTCTGCGGGAGCAAAATGCATAAACTAATCCGTAGCTCGACAGCTCCGAACACACCAAATTCCAGATCCTTCACCGAGATAGCGGACCTCATGAAGGGACATTTTCAGCTTAAACCCTCAGTGATCGTACAAAGATTCAAGTTTAACTCTCGAGTAAGGGCCCCTGGTGAGTCAATCGCAATATCCACTGTGAAGTTAAAACGGTTACTGGAGCACTGTGACTTCGGTGATACTTTAAACAACATGTTGAGAGATTGTTTAGCTTGTGACGTAAACGACGATCCCATTCAGTGCCGTTTGCTTGCAGGAGTTGAGATAGACCTGAAGCCCACCATGGAGATAGTGCGAGCAATGGAGGGCGCTGAGAGGGACTCACAGGCTCTGCAAAGTGTGCGACATGATGCGGTTTTGCAGCTAGGGCAGGAACCAAGATCAAGGAGGCTACCAGAAAGTGGGACACAGTCCCTAATGCTAGAAAAACAAAAAGAAATGCTGGAAGCAGCTCACCAGTAACCCAGAAGCTGAAGTGTTACCGTTGTGGGGGGAAATCATGCACTCGAAGTCTGCAGATTTAAAGAGGCAGGATGCCATTACTGCCACAAAAAGGGGGCATGTTGTTAAACAGTGCAGGACTAGATAAGGCAGCCATTCAGACATCAGGTCAAGTCAAATGAAGTGCGCAATATGGAAGAGTCAGAAACTACTGAGGCTGACGTTTACTCCCTACACAATCTGAAAACCAGGAAAACTGAACCAATCGCTGTTACCCTTCAAGTAAATAGGAAACCTCTGCTCATGGAGGTGGACACAGAAGTATCAACCACAGTGGTGAGAGGACACATCTTTAAACACCTCACAGAAGGTACCCAGCCATTGAATTTGGAGAAAACCGCTGCTCAGTTAAAAACATAGAAAGGAGAAGCAATAAAGGTGAAAGGCGTCACCTCTGTACTTGTATCATACAGGCAACAGGCAGCTCAGCTGCCAATAATTGTTGTAACCGGTGAAGGACCTAGCCTTCTGGGCCGTGATTGGTTCAAGGAAATCAAACTAAATTCGTCGGAAATTTTTCAGGTGAGGACTGGAGGGATTCCAGAGGTATCTGAAAAGGTATGATGGTGTATTCTGAGATGAGCTGGGGAAAATCAAAATCTGCAAGCTAAAATATACGCGGACCCTGAAGCAACATCCCGGTTTTTTTAGACGAGACCTTTGCCTTACACTCTGAGAGAAAAGGTTGATGCGGAATTATGTTGTTTGGACAAATTAGGAATAATACAGCCAGTTCAATTTTCAGAATGGGCAGCACCCATAGTCCCTGTGCTAAAACCAGACCAAACCATACGCATCTGCGGGGATAATAAATTAACGGTAAACAAGGCTGTGAAATTAGACAAATACCCAATCCCAATGATTGAAGATCTGTATGCTAAACTCGCAGGGGGAAGGTCCTACCCTAAACTGGGCATGAGCTACGCGTATCAGCAGCTCAAGCTGGAAAACACCTCAAGAAGGTATGTCACCATAAACACACACAAGAGTCCAAACCAATATACACGCCTACCCTTCACTGGGTCCTCTGTCTGTGTAATTTTTCAGAGAACCATGAAAAGCTTACTACAAGGACTCCCCTGAGTTACAGTGTACCTGGACGATGTCCTAATCACAGGATCCACAGAAGCAAAGCATGTGGCAAACCTGGAAGAGGTTCTGAAGAGATTTTTAGAGGCTGGCATTCATTTAAAAAAAGAAAAGTGCACCTTCCAAGCAAAGGAAGTTACATAACTGAGTAATCCAGTGGATGCCCAAGGGATGCATCCATTAGAGGAGAAAGTCAGGGCAATCAAGGAAGCTCCTTCTCCTACTAACATCACAGAGCTCAAGTCTTTTTGGATATTTCGGTCAATTTTTGCCTAATCTATCTACAGTGTTAGCCCCGCTACGTTTATTTATTGAAGAAGAACCACATATGGCCCTGGAAGAACCACACCCTGGAAGGCACAGCAAGAGGAAGCCTTCACTAGAGTTTAGAAGCTTTTACTCATCATGTCTGCCAGTGCACTATGACCCGTCTAAGGAATTAATACTCACTTGTTATGCATCTCCCTAGAGTGTGGAAGCAGTATTGTCACACAAGATGGAGGATGGATCTGAAAGACCGATCAGATATGTACACAGAACCCTTTCTGCAGCTGAGAAAGGCTACTCGCAAATTGAAAAAGAATGTTTATCTATCGTATTTGGAGTAAAGAAGTTCCATTAATATTTACACGGTCAACACTTTATCATCATGTCAGATCACAAACCACTGTTAGGGTTATTTAGTGAAGATAAGGCAATCCCAACAGTAGCTTCTGATAGAATTCAAAGCTGGGCTTTAATATTGTTGGCGTACAAGTACACTTTTATGCACCGGCCGGGTGTGCATATAGCAAATGCACTTGCCCTCAGCCATCTCCCTTTGCCTGACAGTATGACACATGTTCCAGTTCCTCAAGAGGTAGTACTTGCATTAAATTTCCTGGACTCCTCACCAGTCTGCATGAGACAGATAAAGAATTGGACAAATCAGGATCCGATTTTAGCAAGAGTCTGCGAACAAGTATTACAAGGATGGTCAAATGCGCAAGCCCCTGAAGAATTAAAACCATTCCTTGTACGTAGACCTGAACTGAGTTGTCAAGATGGTATCTTACAGGGAGCAAGAGTGGTTATCCCTGTGCAAGGAAGAGACCCATTATTGGAAGAGCTTCATAGTGCGCATCTGGTATTTTGAAAATGAAGATGCTCGCACAAAGTTATATCTGGGGGCCAGGTATAGACAGTGATATAGAAAAAAATGGTGAAATACTGTCTCCAGTGCCAGCAACAGCAGAAGTTGCCCATTTCAGCTCCACTGCATCTGTGGGAGTGGCCTGGTCGACTCTGGGTTAGATTACATATAGACTGTGTAGGTCCATTTCAGGGTATTATGCTTTTTGTGATTATCGATGCACATTCCAAATGGATGGACGTGTTTGAAATGAGATCACCCACTTCCTCTGCAACCATTGAAAAACAGTGCCAGAGTTTCAGTGTTCATGGTTCACCTGAAGTTAGTGTGTCAGACAATGGCACTGCTTTCACTAGGGCTGAATTCCAAAGATTTGTGAACCTAACTGGGATTAAACACATCAGAGCAGCACCGTGTCATCCCTTGTCTAATGGGTTAGCAGAAAGAGCAGGACAAACCTTTACAACAGGCATGAAGAAACTATCAGAGGGAATGTTAGAAATACAAATTTCAAGATTCCTGTTCAGCTATCACACAACTCCTCATGCGACCACTGGTTTAACACCTTCAGAATTGGTAATGAAGCACCGACTTCATACGAGATTGAATCTGGTCTTCCCTAATTTAGAGGGGAAGGCGGAGAGAAACCAGAGTAGCCAGAAAGTGAATCATGACATCCACGGTAAAGGTCGAGAGTTTACTGTGGGAGAGAGAGTTTTTGTACGAAATTTTGCAATTGGACCGAGATGGGTTCCTGGTACAATCGTCTCTGAAACAGGAACTTTATCTGATCAAGTGGAAATGGAAAACAGGATTATTAGGAAACACGTAGATCACCTCAAGTCGAGAAACTCTCCTATAACCAGTTAATCCACCTGAAATCAAAGTCGAAACTTCGACCCTTGAGGTGCCAGATTGACAAAGAATAGACACACCTGATGTCTCTGTCGAAGTAAATAATTCTGAACTGCCGTTGCCTAGGGATGTCCCTGAGGCTACAGTTCCTGGTAACGTCGATCCAGTGGAAGAACCTCCAGTTGTAGAGTTGCGTCTCTCTACCCAAACCCAAAAACCTCCTCAAAGACTAAATTTATAATGGCTTGAATTGTATATAATTGTATAAAATATGGGTTAAGATGTTTTGTAAATAAGTGAGTAAAACAAAAGGGAAGCAGGAGGAATATAATGATTATAAGTTAAACTATTTCTTACTGTTATGGAGATCATGTGGCTGTATAGACCAATCAGCCCGAAGTGCAGGGAATCTTCGAGGGGGGGGGGGCAGCTTTTTAGCCTTGGTCTGGGAAAAAGCGTGCATCCTCCTCTGAAGTCTGCTAGTAACGTTCACTGTTTCTTACAAGAAACCCGTCCTGCACACTCCAAGTTTATTATACATTTGCAACAATCTTCAGCCAGGCGTGCCGAGTGGATGATCCATGATGCCCTCATCTGGAGGTCCCCAGCAAAACAGATGCCAGTCTTCAGCCAATTCGACTTACTCCACGGGATATTAAGAAATGGCTGAAGGCACTAGATACTGAAAAGGCTGTGGGCTCTGGCAATATTTCAGCAATAATACTGAAGACTTCTGCTCCAGAACTTGCCACACTCCTAGCTAAACTGTTCCAGTACAGCTACAACTCTGGCATCTACCCGGCTATGTGGAAAATTACCCAGATATGTCCTGTACACAAAAAGCAGGACAAATCCAACCCGGCCAATTACTTACCCATCAGTCTACTCTCGATCATCAGTAAAGTGATGGAAGGAGTCATCAATAGTGCTTTCATGCGTCCATTGCTAAGCAATAACTTGCTCACTGACGCTCGTTTGGGTTCCACCAGGGCCACTCAGCTCTTGACCTCATTCCAGCCTTGGTTCAAATATGGACAAAAGAGCTGAACTCCAGAGGTTAGGTGAGAATGACTGCCGTGTACATCAACACAGCATTAAGAAGCCCGAGCAAAATTGGAGTCAATAGGAATCAAGGGGAAAAAATCTCCACTGGCTGGAGTCATACCTAGCACAAAGGAAAATGGTTGTGGTAGTGGGAGGTCAGTCATCTCAGCTCCAGGACATTATTGCAGGTATTCCTCAGGATAGTGTCCTAGGCCCAACCATCTTCAGCTGCTTTACCAATGACCTTTCTTCCATCATAAGGTCAGAAATGGGGATGTTCACTGATGATTGCACAATGTTCAGCACAATTCATGACTCCTCAGATACTGAAGCAGTCCATGTCCAAATGCAGCAAGACCTGGACAATATCCAGGCTTGGGCTTACAAGTGGCAAATCACATTCATGCCACACAAGTGTCAGGCAATAACCATCTCCAACAAGAGAGAATCTAACCATCGCCCCTTGACATTCAATGGCATTACCATCACTGAATCCCCCACCATCAACATCCTGGGGATTACCATTGACCAGAAACTGAACTGAACTAGCCATATAAATACTGTGGCTACAAGAGCAGGTCAGAGACTAAGAATCCTGCAGCGAGTAATTCACCTCCTGAATCTCCAAAGTCTGTCCACCATCTACAAGGCACAAGTCAGGAGTGTGATGGAATACTCTCCACTTGCCTGGATGAATGCAGTTCCAACAACACTCAAGAAGCTCGACACCATGTAGGACAAAGCAGCCCGCTTGATTGGTCCCCCATCCACAAACATTCACTCCCTCCACCACCGATGCACATCAGCAGCAATATGCACCATCTACAAGATGCACCACAGGAACTCACCAGCCTTCTTTGACAGCACCTTCCAAATCTATGACTGCTACCATCTGGAAGGACAAGTGCAGCAGATTCATGGGAACGCCACCACCTCCAAGTTGCCCTCGAAGACACTCACCATGCTGAAATTGGAAGTATATCTCCTTCACTGTCACTGAGTCAAAATCCTGGAGTTCCCTCCCTAACAGCACTGTGGGTGTACCTACAATACAGGGACTGCAGCGGTTCAAGAAGGCAGCTCACCACCACCTTCTCAAAGGCAACTAGGGATGGGCAATAAATGTTGGCATAGCCAGCGACACCCACATCCCATGAATGAATAAAACAAAAACTCCTGCTCCTATTTCCTACGTTCCTGTTCTTCTAACAATTGAGGATCTCCTCCCCATACTTGGGCAATAGTCCCAAGCAATTGGGACCTAAGAGGGAGAAGTTCTCAGGAGGTGGGGTTCTCCTGGAATTCATCTTGACCTTCCTTTCCTGAGGTTCACCTAGTACTCACATGCCGTCTTCCCTCAGTTCTTTATAAACAACAGGGCACAATTTATCACATCTGTCTTTGCATTCAGCCCATTCATTTAGTAACGTGGCTAATCAATATTGGCAAATTGAGCATTCCCTCAACTATTTCTGTTCCTTCTGCTGGCCAAGTGTTTGAATACAATGGTTCCCTTTCCAGAAGCTCATTAACTAAATGACAAATGCTCCCCCTAACAACAGCACTGGGCAGGACAATTGCAGCACCCTCTACAGGCACAACATCATGTTCTGCAATTGGCCATTTGTGTATCAGCTTATTGCTACCTCTCTTTTATATCTATTTTCTAACCTATTCTCAGCCTTAAAATTAACTGAGGCCGGTGTGGTCCTGCCGTTGCTAAGGGCCACAAGCCAGGCCGTGACCCTTGCCTGAGAATTTCCTTTGGCCCATGTTTTGGAACCAAGCCTCAGTCTGACTCAAACAGGAGGGTTCTACAGGGACAGGTGCCCCAGTAAATCCTCACCACCACCCCCCCCCCCCAGCCCAGCTGCCCCAAGCCCAGCCAGTCCTGGACATCCATACCACAGCTAACAGCCTCCCAGAGAAGCTGAGTGCCTCTACTGGGGAGGATGACCAAAATTTATGTTCAAAATTGCATGGTGTTCCCCTGAATTCCTGCCAGGCCTAAGCCATCAAGAGGTCAGCTGGTTCCTTCCTTTAAGATTTTTTCTAAGTTACTTTATCTTTGGAGGTTTCCCACCTGGACTGCCCCATTTTGGGGTCCACTTGATCCCCTTAGGTGATTGGGCGCAAAGGCCTTCACAATCAGGCCTATGGTCAAAGATCCCACTGAGGCCTAGAAAGTAGGAACTCCCAGTATTGGGAGCCCCCATATTGAATGACACAGGGATATGTGTGGGGTGGACAGATGTTCCATTACAGAAAAGGCATCCATGCCTTTTGTCCCTAGGACACCCCCCAGAAAAGGCTAGGAGGAAAGACAGCTTCCTTTTGATGGCCTGGCTCTTGAGAATAATGGTTTAGCCATGAAAGCCTTATGGGTACCCTGGTGCCTGCTCAGGTAGTAGCCAGACTGGGTTTATAATGAGATTAGCCATCTTCAGGCCCCATCCAAAAATTGTACCAAAGGTCATATTGGAGTTTCTTTTCTTAGGAAGTGAGAATTCTGAAACTTCATCTATTCCAACATTCTTCTCTGTTGAAAAGAAAGTATCTTTTCAATGATGTTAATAGAAACCTTGGTGTTGGAGACAGTGAATGTTTGACATTTCATAAACTAGCAGTTGTATGTTGTGTTACTAACCAAATCTCATGCAAACTCAAATGTATGTGCTGTGCAGTGTATTTGCCCAGCCATTTATTCCTGAGCAAGTCAGGGGCAATTTGAGATAAGTCAAAGTTAATTCTGCTCATACTCAGGTCATATCCTCAGGCTATTGAGCAGAGATCTTGATGTCTTTCTGCACTGGCCTTAGGAAAACTTCCTTTGAAAATCAGAGGATCAGGGTTACAGTCTGACCCTAGACAAGTTTTTTTTAGTTCTTTCATGGGAAAGACCATCACTGGTTAGGCCAGCATTTTTATTGGCCATCCCTAATTGCCCTTGAGAAGGTGGTGGTGAGCCACCTTCTTGAACCGCTGGAGTCCATGTGCTGTAGGTACATTCACAGTTTTGTTACGGAGGGAGTTCCAGGAATTTGACCCAGTGACAATGAAAGAACGATGATATATTTCCAATTCAGGATGGTGTGCAGCTTGGAGGGGAAGTTGAAGGCGGTGGTGTTCCCATGCATCTGCTGCCCTCATCCTTCTAGGCGGTGGAGGTTGTGGGTTTGGAAGGTGCTGTCAAAGCCCACTTGGGAAAGAAATAAGGAAAATAAATACTTTTATGTAGCATTTATGTAGCAGTCTTTACAACTTCAGGACATCCCAAAGCGCTTTACAAAAAACTGAATACTTTCTAAGTGTAGTTATTCTAGGAAAAACACTTGCTAGTTCATGCACGGCCAAGCCCCACAAACAGCGTTGAGGTAACAGCTAGAATATCTGTCTTTTTTTTAAGATTTTGGTTGAGGGAGAAATGTTGGTTTGAACACCAGGAAATCTCCCCTGTCCTTCTTCGTTTATGTCATGGGATCTTCTACACCCACCTGACAGGCCAGTCAGGGCCTCAGGTTAACACCTCATCCGAAAGACTGTGCCTTCAACAGTGTAGTACTCCCTCAGTGCTGCACTGGAATTGTCAGCCTAGATTACGGGGCTCAGTTCTCACTGGTGGATTTGAACCCACAACCTTCTGACTCACACACTAGAGTGTGACCCACTGAATCAGACTGACCAACAGCAACATGCATGGCAGATTATTTGACCAAAATGTTTTGCAGCTGCGTGAATCACAAAAGAAGAATTTTAATTGCGCATTACAAAATAACTCACTGCATCAGTGAAAACGATAAAGGGTTCAGACTATCTTACGGACATAAAAATAGCACTCCCTCAGTACAGCGCTAAAGTGTCGGCAAAGATTATGCGCTGTAAGTTCTGGAGTGGGGCTTGAACCCGTGAACTTCTGATAGGGAAGCATGAGTGTGCTAGTGCTGGGCCAAGGCTGACACTCATTGCCCCAAGGGCACTGTCTCCTGGTTCACATCACCTGTGGTCAGTGGGCGGGAGAAGGAAATGGCAGCGGCCAGGCAGAAAAAGGTGGCGGTGGTGTCAGACTCCAAGCGACATCACTCAACCCTTGCACCCACACAAGACTCCTGCCTGTTGCCGCTGGGAGCCCCGACCTTCAGAATCCATGTCCTCCCGAAAGCCGGAATGGTCGTCAAAGCAGCGGGAGGTTGGTGGGATTGGTCTCTGTTTTAGGTCCAGCATCCCCAGCCTGATCTCAGGCAGGACAAAAATAGTCCCCTTTCTGAGTTAGAGCTTCACTTAAATAAAGACACAAAGTGCTGGAAATACTTGGCAGGTCATTGCCGCGTCTGCGGAGAGAAACAGGGCCAAACGCAGTCCTGTGACTTTCCATGAGGACTGGAAAAAATGAGAAAGGGGTGGGTGGGAGAATGACAAAAAGAAGGTCCGTGATGGGCTGAAGGTCAGGAGAGATTGAACGGCAGAAGAACTAGTCTTCCAGGGCCAAAGGGAATGGCGCTGGGGCAAGAAAAGAAATAAAGAAACAGAAGATGTGCCCTATAGAGCTGGTGTGCTGCTGACTGAAAGGAATAACAAAACAAAACAGGCAAAGAAAAGGAAACAAAGTGGGGAAACAAAAAGATTCTGGTCCAAAGTTGTTAGGTTGAGACGGACGGCTGTGAAAGTGCCTAATCGAAAGATGAGTTGCAGCTCCTCACATTGAGCCTCACTGGAGCGGTGCCATAGGCCGAGGACAGATGCTGCCATAACCTGCTCAGTATTATCAGCATCTTCTGCTTTTATTTCAGATTTCTGATTAGAGCTTCACTTAGCTGTACTTGTAACTTTGGGACGTGGGTTCAAGTTGAAGTCAGTACTGTAAGGGTTAATTCCCAGTTTCATTAATGTAGCATTGTTTAGCCAGGACAGGAGTGGGAAAATAAGTTAAATTATTTATGCCCGATGATTTCATTTCTTGGGACACTGTTGCTTTATCTTCTGTCATCTATCACTGTGCTAATGCCAACCAAAGCGTTGTGTAGACAGACCTAGGTTAGGTGCCAGCTATTAAATCAGTGACCTTGTACAAGACAGAGCTAAACAAACTAATCAGTGTTGCTGACAAAAAATTGACTTGAGCCAAAATTAAAATAAAATAAAAAAAAAACCTAATCTTTAAAGTCCTCAGCCGTTAGTCTCCACAGTTGTTTTTTTTTTGGGTGTCTGTATTTATATATCAGGAATACCAAAATAATGCTTCAGTTTGGCAATGTCCCATTGTTTTTGTCTGATTGGAGTCTGGTTGGGAAAAAAAGACTGCTCAGGATGGTTAACTCCCCGCTGGCGAATATCTGTGGAGGCTTCGGAGGATGGGATAAATGTCCGATAAGCTTGGACTTGGATTTAAACAATAAAGAACTTCTGGTGTGATTTAGATACCGGAATTATCTTCGTTTTATTGTCCAAAATTGTAAGTTAAACTTTATCGCTATAATTTAAAATATAATCAAGTTTCACTATCATATACAGGCTGGGCCACATCAGTTGTTTTGCCGTATTCACTCAGTTACATTCCACATCCTGTGACTTTATGGCAGGGTTTGCTTTCACTATAGTCAGAGAGCTTCCCTTAATTAACCCATTCTGCGATCCTTTCCCATCTTGTCATATCAGGCTCCCTTGCCATTGACATGTGTCAGGATATGACCTGGGTTTTCTGAGCTGCAAAGTGATTGCCCCCTGGGTACCACTGAGGTTTTCTTCGGTATCATTAATCAGGCTTTTCCCAGTGACTTCTGCTTTGGGATCACTTTCCGAGCTGTGCACATTGGCTGTGGATTTTCAGACTCAGCAATCCCACCCCCCCCGGCAGTCCTATTGTGATCCGGCTGCCGAAAGCCTTCAGTGCTGGGAAGATCTGATCCTGGTACACAAAAGGGATTGCCAGACCAGGTCAGCTCTGGCTGATATCCCTCCGAAGTTAGCTAAGAGAAGTTGACCTCATCGGCATGAATTGCTCAACAGTGTCCAACTTAAGCATTTTCCTTGAGACCCAACTGCACTCAAACATGAGCTGCCCCCCGAACTATAGCTCCAGCCGCAGAAACATACAGCACAGAAGGAGGCCCTTGCTGTGGGCATTGCTGGCAAAGCCAGCATTTATTGCCCATCCCTAATTGCACTTGAGAAGCTGGTGGTGAGCTGCCTTCTTGAACTTCTGCAGTCCATGTGGTGTAGGAATACCCAGCACTATTAGGAAGGGAGTTCCAGGTTTTGACCCAGTGGCATTGAAGGAACGGCAATATAGTTCCAAATCAGGATAGCGTGTGGCTTGGAGGGGAACTTCCAGGTGGTGGTACTTCCAAGCATCTGCTGCTATTGTCCTTCTAGGTGGTAGAGGTTGCAGGTTTAGAAAGTGCCATTGAAAGTTTGGTGAGTTGCTGCAGTGCATTTTGTAGATGGTACATACTACTGCCCACTGTGCATTGGTGGTAATGGATGGGATGCAAATGAGCCAACTGCTTTGAACTGAAGGCTGTTGAGCTTCGTGAATGTCATTGGAGCTGCACTCATCCAGGCGAGTGGAGAGTATTCCATCACACTCCTGACTTGTGTCTTATAGATGGTGGACAGACTTTGGGGAGTCAGGAAGTGAGTTACTCACCACAGAATTCCCAGTCTCTGACCTTCTTTTGTACTTATACGTCTGACACAGTTAATTTTCTTGTCAGTGGTTAACCCCTGGATATTGATTGTGGGGGTTTCAGCAAGGGTAATACAGTTGAATGTCAAGGAGACATGGCTAGATTTTCTCTTGTTGGAAATGGTCTTCATCTGGCACTTGTGTAACAAAGAATGTTACTTGCCTCTTGTCAGCCCAAGTCTGACTGTTGGCCAGGTCTTGCTGCATGCATCACATATGTTTCAGTATTTGAGGAGTCATGAATGGTGATGAACACTGTGCACTTATCAGTGAACCTCCCCACTTCTGACTTTATGATGGAGGGAAGTCATTGATGAAACAGCTGAAGAAGGTTGGACCCAGAACATTACCCTGAAAAACCTCTACTGTAATACCCTGGGACTGAAATGATTGGCCTCTGACAACCACAGGCTTCTTCCTTTGTGCTAGGTATGAAAACAACCAGTGGAGAATTTTCCCATGATTCCCACTGATTTCAATTTTGCCAGGGCTCCTTGATGCCACATTCGGTCAAACACGGCCTTGATGTCAAGGGCCGTAGCTCTCACTTCACCTCTGGAATTCAGTCCTTTTGTCCGTATTTGGACCAAGGTTGCAATGTGGTCCAGAGCCAAGCAGTCCTAGCAGAACCCAAACTAGGCCCACAGTGCCTGTGCCAGCTCTTTGGAAGAGCTAAAAAAAAACTAATCCAACTCCTGCCTTTCAGATACAAGCTTGTCTTCTGTCAGCATTTTATCTGTCTCCCAGCTGTCAGGCAGATATTGTGAAGGCTAAGTGTAATGGTGTATGTGTTTAGAGTGAGAACACCCTCCTAGTTCATTGCTGTACCTTGTCTAAACTTTGAGTTCATTCTTGCCCAGTTGAGAGAAACCACTTTGACAAACACTTAGAAGTCTTGTGAGCTCTGAAATGCGGTCACATGAATTGGGGCCATGGCACCACCTGACCTTCCCGCGTCTGGAAGGTTTTGTATCTAGGAACGATTAGCATCAATTCCACCGACAACTGTGTCTCCTCAGACAGTGGGAGAATAATAAATACATGTTCACAAGTTTAGCGGCTCTTTTGTAGCTTTGTAGGTTTAGTCTTTGCATTTGAATGTTGTCACAATATGCAGACGATGCTGTGAGGATTTGAAGCCACACTATTGTTTGAAACAAAATTAACCGGGGATGATGCGTCTTGTTCTGAATAAGGTGCCTGCTTGTCTTTAAATACGATGATATACAAACTCGGTCGGTTCCTCCCTGTTATTTTCTTGATATTTTCTTCCTGGTAACTCGCATTTGTGAATTTGAATCTAAAAATGAGTTTCTGAAGTGCTGGCACCTCTGGCACTGCAATGTTGCTCCCTGTTACCTCTTCCACCTCAAGCAGTGGGCTTACACCAAAAGAAAAGAAATCTTCTGTTTTGCAAACGTTTGTCCCTTATGCTGATAGAACAATGAAAGACTTGCACTTACAAAGAATCTATCCCAACATCAGCATCTCCCAAAGCAACTCTGCAATGTACTTTTGAAGTACCCAAGGGCTAAATTGTGCACAGCAAGGTCCCACAAACAGCAGGGTCATAATGATGTGTTAACCTGTTAGTGATGTTTTATGAGACTTAAACATTGACCAAGATACCAGGGAGAACTTCCCAGCTCTTCTTTAAAGCTGTGCCATTTTTATCCAGATGGGAGGTTCGACGGGGCCTCAGTTTAATGTCTCATGTGTAAGTCTGTAGCCCTGACAATGAAGCACTGGGACCACCTAGGTTATGTGCTCAAGTCCCTGGATTGGGGCTTTTTTAAAATTCATTCATGGGATGGGGGTGTCACTGGCAAGGCCAGCATTTGTTGCTGCCCTTGAACTGCATGGCTTGCAGAGGGGCAGTTAAGAGTCAACCACATTGCTGTGGGTCTGGAGTCACATGTAGGACCAGACAAGGTAAGGACAGCAGATTTCCTTTCCTAAAGGGACATTAGTGAGCCAGATGGATTTTTACAACAATGGTTTCATGGTCATCATTGGAAGTTTAATTGTTTTGTTGAATTCAAATTCCACCATCTACCATGGTGGGATTCAAACCCAGGTCCTCAGAGCATTATCCAGGATCTCTGGATTACCAAAACAAAAACAGAATTACCTGGAAAAACTCAGCAGGTCTGGCAGCATCGGCGGAGAAGAAAAGAGTTGACGTTTCGAGTCCTCATGACCCTTCGACAGAACTCAAGGGTCATGAGGACTCGAAACGTCAACTCTTTTCTTCTCCGCCGATGCTGCCAGACCTGCTGAGTTTTTCCAGGTAATTCTGTTTTTGTTTTGGATTTCCAGCATCCGCGATTTTTTGTTTTTATCTCTGGATTACCAGTCTGGTTGCAATACCACTACGCCACCACCTCCCCGGATAACCCACACCCTTCTGACTCAGGCATGACTGCTTTTGTTATCTGGTCATTTTCACTTTGCTGTTAGTGGGTGTTTGCTGTGCACAAATTGGCTGCAGTATTTCCTCGATTACAACAGCAGCTGGGATTTTCCAGCCCCACCTGCCACAGGAATAGGAGCGAGCTGGGTAGGTCATTTGACCACCCGGCAAAAGGTCTGTTGACCTTGGGCGGAAATTTCCAAATTTCCGGGTAATACCGCCCAGTGACTGGACTTCAGAAGTAGTGCATTGGCATTAAAATGACTTGGAACAGCCTGAGGCTGTAAAAGGTGCTTAATAAATGTAAGTTCCTTCCTTCCTTCAGAGTGGAAAGGCAGTGGAGATTTAGGAAGTATTGTGACATTAAGCTGGGAGTTCAGCCCCTTCACCTGGAGGCTGGCCTGAACAGCTGGCCAGCAGCAGATGCATAGGCTCCGCTGTGGGAACACAGTCATTTAACAGATAAGTAACATGCTGCACAGGCACTGCTGTGAGGGTCATTTGTGTAATGATGCTTAATTCACTGAGTCACCATCGCATAGGAAATTGAGAAGAAATGTGGCCCTTCCAATTTAGCAATTTAGCAGGTTCGCCAGATGTGAACTTAACCATTTGAGTACTATAATGTTCTTCACAGCTTCAAAATGGTCCTCAGGAATGTTTTCTTTTATCTTTGGTCAGAAACAGCTACACATTCAGCCAGAGACATGCTAAACATGGATTCCTTATTATTTCCTATTCTCTGCCTGACAGACTCTCTCTGCTCGTACATAAGTGTATGGTAGCCTCGAGTGAACAAAATGCACAATGCAATTTGCAATGCAATACAGTCAGAGCTATTCCTGGCATCTAGGGGAAAAGTTGGAGGGTTTCCTGTATGGAGTAGAGGGGTTGGCTGGGAATGATTGTTACCCATCATGACGCAAAAGTGGAACAACTGGGAGTAAGGCGAGAACTGGGCAGATCTACTGAGGTGCTGGAAGGTGGCGCACTCAAGGAGCATGAGTCAAACCTGGACTGTGAACAGGAAAAATATTTCCCCGTTACAGCAAAGGCCGTTCGTGACAAAGGTATCCTCCAGGTCCATTCAAAGAAAAGGCAATGTTAGATGTTTTATTTTGGAAGAAACAAGACATGAATTGACAAGCCCATCATTTAGAACCTTTCTGTCAGTGTGTGTCCTTTTGCTAGAGCATCTGGTATGGGGCAGAGGTAAGTTAGAATGAAGCCAAAAAGCATCACAAGGATAAAAACTCATGGTGTCTGGGAAAAAAGAAATGTCTTAGCTTCATTGATGCAAACCCAACAGCTCAGATCAGACCAAGAGTCCAAACCTGAGGCATCAGATTGTCTCTCCCTCTCTTCAGCGTCGCTGTGTGTCCCTGTTGAGTGTCTCCAGCATTTTCTGTTTTCTTTGTCTCTCAAATTCATTGGGCTGGGATCCTCTCAAGCGGAACAGTCTTGCTGTCTGTCACTCAGCCAGGTGACAAATCATTTTTCTTTTCTCCCCATTTTAAACGTTTGTTAAACCCACGGAAGCGGTTATCTGGCAATCGTCATGTTCTGGGATCTTGCTGCGTGTAAATCGGATTCCCTGTTTCCCTGCATTACAGTAGTGAGTGCACTTCAATAGTGCTTCATTGATGGTAAAATGCTTTGGGTGTCCTGTGATCATGAAAGATGCCAGATAGGTTTAGGTAAAGTAAGATGGGAGGGAGCATAAACACTGGCACAGACCAGGTGGGCCGAGTGGCTTGTTTCTGTGCTGTAAACGTGTGTGATATAAATGCAAATCTTTCTTTTTAATTTATAACAAGGGGCCCTGGTAAATTTACTGGAAATGGAAATGCAGGAAAACATTGCTTCAAATTTCTGGAAAGGCCAGTAAAAAAAAGTATTTCTTTTCTCTACATGTTCTGTTGCAGTCCTGCTCAAACAGAACTCTTCTTCATTTTCATTCCAGACCACAGTGGAAATCAAGAAGAGCTACAATGGCTTCTGAGGCAGCTTCCAGACGTTAACTATTCTCTGCTGAAATTTCTGTGCCATTTTCTGACCCAAGTGGCTGCGGACCACAGGACCAATCGAATGACCATTTACAACCTCGCCACAGTATTTGGCCCCAATGTATTCCAGTAAGTCTGGTGGATAGCTTTCAATGTCCAAAGATGAGTGCTTTTAATTGAATTGGTTGGAAAGTAGGGGAAAATAGACATATTGTCTAAATGCAGCTTATGGTGAATTATAAGAGTTCCATTTGTGGGACACCACATATCGAGATTTTTTGACCATCCACAGAAAGCATTTGTGAAACTTTAAATATTGCTGAAAAGGGAGACTTGTTTCCAAAGCTTTTCTTCAGGACAAATGCAAGAATGCAAAATTTCAAACAATCACAACAATTTATACTACAAGAGAAAAGGATGATTTGAGATAATCCAGCGATCTCATTAACATGGCCCATTTATGCTTGCTAGAAGTGACAAACGTTCATATGCAGGGACCCGTTCTCTGCAAACAAAAAGGAATATGTTCAAGCCCTGCACCTTTTTTGAATTATCCGGGAGCTTGGGGAGCTTGTAGTTCCCCATTGCTTTCTCTATGGCAACACCTCGGCCAATCAGAGACAAGTTGCCAACCAATCAGCACCCTTTTCTCCTGTAAACAAAAAGCTTTTCCAGGGTTGCTATGACTCTTCTGCTAAGAGAATCCCAGCAGAAATTCACCCCAGTGTATTTATGCAAGTTTTTTTTAATATATAAAGAGTCTGAAATATTATAGTTAATGTTACACTCCAGATAGGCAGACAGTGAAGGATAGAACTGGGGCCTAATCTTTACACAACTATAAGCTTTTTTTTACAGAGATACACTTTACAACCATGCACTTCCAAACCCAACAACTTTCGTTTCAGTCTGCTCCCATATAGAGGAGCACAAGTGAATCCCCAGGTATTGCCCACCACCTGAATGCAATGAAATACCCATTTAATATATATTTAGCAGTTATGATGCTAATGAGCTTGCTTTAGTGTTGTTTCCTGATAGACTGTAAATTGTAATCAATTTGTTAACTTGTCTCACCAATTGGGAAACACCTTACATTCATTGTGTTGAGAAGTCCTTGTTCTCCTGAAGAGCAAGAGATACTACACACACACACACACACATACAAAAACACTCACACACACACACACACATACATACAAAAACACTCACACACACACACACACATACATACAAAAACACTCACACACACACACAAACACACACATACAAAAACACTCGCACACACATACAAAAACACACACACACATACAAAAACACTCACACACACATACAAAAATACTCACACACACACATACAAACACACACATACAAAAACACTCGCACACACATACAAAAACACACACACACACATACAAAAACACATACACACACACACATACAAAAACACTCACACACACACATACAAACACACACATACAAAAACACTCGCACACACATACAAAAACACTCACACACATACAAAAACACACACACACACATACAAAAACACACACACAAACATACAAACACACACATACAAAAACACTTGCACACACATACAAAAACACTCACACACACATACAAGAACACTCACACACACATACAAAAACACTCATGCACACACATACAAAAACACACACACACATACAAAAACACTCACGCACACACATACAAAAACACACACACATACAAAAACATTCACGCACACACATACAAAATCACTCGCACACATACAAAAACACACACACACACATACAAAAACACTCACACACATACAAAAACACACACACACATACAAAAACACTCACACACACATACAAAAACATACACACATACACACACACATACACACACATACAAACACACACACACACATACACGCACACACACACACATACAAAAACCCACACACACATACAGAAACACACACACACACACATACAAAAACACACACATGCACACACACATACAAACACACACGTACAAAAACACACATACAAAAACACACACACGCGGACACTCTCTCACACACACACATGCTTTCACAGCCACACGCTCACATACACAAATACACACACACATCCTCATACACACACACATTACACACTGTCACACACACACACACTCTCACACACACTCACACACACACACATACACACTTAAACACTCACAATCATTTACATTCACACTCTCACAAACACTCACACACACATGCTCTAACACACACACAAACTTACACACACACACATGCTCTAACACACACAAACTCTTACACACACACACACACACACACACACAAAAGAGAAGAAGATATAACCATTTTTAGAAGAAAAAAATCAAGTGAATAGGAGAAGCTGACACAGGCATGATGGGCCAAATGGCCCCTTCCTGTGTTGTATATTCAATGTAAAGATCCGTTCTGCTTATGGAAATAAGTAAACCTGATTAAAACTATTGCTTTGTATATTCACTTGCTGTGACATCTCTCAGCTTAACGATCTGTACACCATTGGCCTCAATAGATGCTGCACGTACATGAGAATCATAGGTATTCAGTTAAGGTCACAAGAGGATACGGTTGTTACACCCTTGGATTACGCTATTGTGCTAGAAAATATAAAGCAGTATGAGTGAGCCCCTACAAAATTAAGCCTCTAGGACCACTAATTGAAGAGACTGGTATCACGGACACCATAAAGGTGTCTATACGGCTTTCTAGAAATTTATAACATGTAGCTCTCAAAGGGCATTAGAATGAGTAGAATGAATGTCAAGTTAGCCAAGGGTATTGGAAATTGGCTTTGAAATAAGAAGCAGAAGGTGGTGATAAATAAACAAGAAGCTCTCTGGAAGCCAATCATTGGGTGAGCCTTCAATGGTGCCCCACAATAGACTAATGAATAAGATCAAAGAAAGTGGATTCAGGGGGCAAATGGCTTCAAGACAGAAAGCATGTGGATAAAGGACAGCTATTCAGAGTGACAGAAGGTGGGGGAGTGGAGTTCCACAAGGATCAGTGTTGGGATCACTGCTGTTTACAATTTACATTAACAATTTGGACTTTGGAATCAAAAACACAATTTCTAAATTTGCAGATAACACCAAATTGGGCAGAAAGGCAATACTGAGGAAGACTGCAGCAAATTACAGGAGGATAATAATAAACTTGCAGAATGAGAAAATAATTGGCAAGTGAAGTTCCACGTTGATAAATGAGAGGCAGTACACTTTGGTCGGAAGAATAGGGAGGTCACTTATAACTTGGAAGGTTCAAATCTAGGTGGGGTAGAGGAACAAAGGAATCTTGGAGTACAAATACATCAGTCACTAAAGGTTGTGCCGCAGATTAGCGAGGCTATTAGAAAAAAACTAAACACTAGGCTTTATTTCTAAAGGGATAGAATTAAAGAGAAAGTTACGCCAAACCTGCTTTGAAACTTGGTTGGTCAACACTCATACAGTGTACAGTTTTGATTGCCATATTATAAAGAGGTTATACAGACACTGGAGAGGGTGCAGAGAAGACTTGCGATGCATATACACCTATCAGGAAACAATTGACAAGCTTCTCTCTTGAAAAAATAAGGCTGAGGGGAGACCTATCAAGGTCTTTAATCTTAAGAAAGGTTTTGCTAGAGTGGATAGGGAGAGAGTGTTTCCGCTTGTGGGGAAGAGCATAACTAGAGGCGATCAGTATAAGATAGTCACCAAGAAATCCAACAGGGAATTCAGAAGAAACTTCTTCACCACAAGAGCAATAAGAATGCAGAACGCGCTACTGCAGGGACTGGCTGAAGCAAATAGTATAGTTACATTTACGAGGAAGCTGGACAAGCAGATGAGGAAGAAGGGAATAGAGGGTTACAGTGATAGGTTTAGATGAAGAAAGATGGGAAGAGGCTCAAGTAGAGCATAAACACCAGGATGACTGGATGGGCCAAATGGCCTGTTTCTGTGCCATAAATCCTATGTAATTGTATGATGGAATTCTACAGGCATCTGTCTTGGGTTTCATTCTGCACATCCTATTCATAAACATGTGGAAAAATTTACATTTTAAGAATATTGTACACTTTCCTGATGATGCTAACCTGTGCAGGAAGCCAAGTAACTTGAGAGTTTGAAGTGTTTCCATTTGTCTGGACAGGAAAAATCAGGAATGGCAAATGGATTTTCATGCGAATCCATATAAGGAATCAGAACCAAAAAAAGTTGCATGCACTGGGTGGGGGAGATTATTAGCAAAATTTGCACACACTGGGGAGACCATTAGCAGAAGTGGCAAACCAGGGCAATTGAATCTGATTATCAACCATGCATTGAAACCGTTCAGTTCATATAGAGTAGTAATCGAGGCTAATTGTATGTTGGAATGCAACCACAGAGCCTTTGATTCCAAGTTGAAGTGGTGCTCGTGGTAAGGCCACATTTGAAATGCTGGGCGAAATGTTCCCAGCTCCGGTTGGCAGTGGGCATGTTTGGCAGTGTGAGTGGACAGTATGGCGAGAAGGCCAGGAATCAGTTTTACACTGTCGTGAAACCAGTTTGTGATCGTCCGCTCCACCCGTCAATGGGGCAGGCCGTGATTCTCACCGCCACACCTCAGAAACCTAATTTCAATACTTTAGCATCTCATTATAAGCCCTGCTCGCCGGAATCATCCCCACCACCCCCCCCCACCGACCCCACTGCCCCATGCTGGATCATCTGGGCATCACACCAACATGTTTCACAACTGTACATAAGCAACGTGCACCCGGTGAGCTGCACTTCACTCGGGTCTTTGAGGTTTGTTTGTCTACCTTGCTTCAGGCAACACTCCTGGTCATCAGCGTCAGGCTTCATGGGCAGCACCGCATCACTTTTACAGGAGCTCATGGGCAGATCTCTACCCACCAGACCAGCCGTAAGATAGGGGTGGCTTTTCAATGGCTGCAGGGCTAGGACTTGCTTGGGGAAGGGGGAAGGAGTGACCCAAAGCAAGGGAAGAGGCAGCAGAGTGAGGGCTGTACTGGGGAAGGGGGTTTCCCAGGGTGTTTGTGGGGGCACATGTTGATCTGTGCAAGTGACCTCAAATAGTGAGGGCTGAGGAAGCAGTCTCCAGAGGAGATGAGGCCAGATGGAGATGTGAGGGTTTGTGTGAGAGAGTGAGTGGTGATGTCCCTTGAGCTGGCAGTGAGTGAGATGCCATTGAATATGATGGGGTTGTGAGTATGTAAGTTTAGAGTGATGAGATGGTTGCCTTACCCTGGTGGCACGGATAAGATCATTTATCCTCTTTCTGCACTGGATGGCCAACCTCTTCTGTGCGGCACTGGCAGCGATCACCACTGCCACCGTCTCCCAAGCCAGAGTGGTGAGGTTGCTGGACCTCCTGCAGCCAGAGCGAGGGTAGAGGACATCATGGTGGGGCCTCCTAAAGGCATTCCACTGATGGGTCACTGAACTCTTCCTGGCTTTTAGGACACATGTCTCCACTGGAGCAGTCCTGGGCTGCAAGTATTGAGAACTGTGTGAGCGGCTGCAGTTTAAGTATGGCAGCCGGAGTGAGGAAACAGTGAAGGAATGGAACGGCGGGTGATTCAGAGACCGCTCGCCAGCGAGAAGGCGTGTTTCCCGTGGCTGCTTAATTAATGAGGTGGGAAGCGGACAAAGCTGCATGAAAACCCGCCATTGCGGCCAGCGGGTAAAACACCTTTTTTCACACTTGGTGCAAAATCTGGGACGATTCCGGCCATTGTCACAACCTTGGGCATCATCCCCTGTACAGGGCATTAAAGAATTGGGAGGGATTTGAGGGAGAAGGTTCAACCTAGCACATTGGACCCTAGGGCGGAAGGCTCAGAAACAATGAACTTTGGAAGGATCGAAGTTTAGGTATTCAGCAGAAACAGTTAATGTAAATGTGAGCAGACTTTTCAAGAATGATTTATCAGCAGAACGAGCGTACATAGCGCAGAGTTGATAAGTGGGAGATTAAAAGATTCCTCTCCAGAGTAGTTTATAGTGAGGGATGAGTGGGTGGATAAAGTAGATAAGTGTCTTGTTAAGAATAAGATTAAAGGTTATAATAATAAGTACAGGGGAGCTAAGCAAATGCTGTTTCTGAGATATTGAAACCATAAAGCAATATGACCTGGAAATTCAGGAACCAGGGATGGTGGGTTGCCTTCTGAGCTTTCAATGAATTCTGCTGGATCCACCAGGGAGATGGGGTGGGTGGGGCATGGGGATTCTGCTGTACAGGGCCAGCGGGTCGGAAACCCGGACAGACCCCCCACAGAACCCAAGAGGAAATGAAATTGAGGACAATCTGATTGTGTACTTTTTAACATAAAATTAAAGCCCTGGAATTAATTCACACCATTGGTTACTTTAGAGGAGCAGAGAGAAATGGTGAATTGAAACTCCTACCTCTGCTGGACACTTCCCTTGGGACAGAACATAAGGAACCAGGGCCAATGATACAGGAAATGATAACTAGTCTGCTCAAAGAGCAGACTTTGTAATGTAAACCTTTATTCTTTATTCCTAACTATTGAAGCCAAGCTTTTTGTTCCCCCAGCTGGGAAATAAGAAAAATAGAATGAGTTAAAACCATTCACATTACAAAGGATTACAGGGTGGCAAAATTGCTATTTAGTCATTCGCAGCTGCTGGATTAATCTCCCCGCCCTACACCACCTGCAGTAACTACAGTGCGAGGCTTCTGGCCCACTGTGAAGGAGGTTGGTGCAGGTAACTATGGCTTTACTGTAATAAACAAAACAAAAAAAAAATGCAGGATTTTCGTTTTGGAGGTACTGTTGGGAAGGGGTGGTTGTGTGAAATGTGTGCATTCCTTTTCAAACGTTTGTCAAACCCATGCTAAGTGGTTATCTGGTCATCGTCACAGTATGGGATCTTGCTGTGAGTAACTGGGCTACCATGGTTCCCTATGAGCGCACTTCAGTAGCACTTCATCGACAGTCAAACGCTTTGGGTGCCTGTGGTCATGAAAGGTGCTAGATAGGGTTAGGTAAAGTAAGATGGGAGGGATCATAAACACCAGCACAGACCAGTTGGGCCGAATAGACTGTGTCTGAGTCTGTGTGTGTGTGTGTGTGTGTGTGTGTGCCTGTGTGCGTGTCTGTGGTGTGTGTGTGCGTGCCTGTGCCTGCGTGTGCACGTGTGTGTGTGTCTGTGGTGTGTGTGCCTGTGTGTGTTCCTGTGCATGTGCATGTTAAGAATCCCAGAACAAAGCCTTCCAGTGATGAGAATGTACTCCAACGTTCACTTTTCTCTTTGGTCCTTGAGGAAAGGAGATGCTCTGGTAACTTCACCAAGTTATCAGTATGTGTTGTGAAATTGTGCGTCCCTGAAAGTGATTGGTGCTTTGGGATGCCTGAGGCTGTGAAAGACACTGTATAACTGGAACTTCTCCATTTGCTTGCCTGTCAATAGCAATTAACGAGAGGAACCAAACCTTGGACAGATGCTGCCAATTGGAAGGATTCAGTTTTGATCTCCCTTCCCATCCTCTGTGCTGGGTTATTAACCTCAGTATTACTACATGGAGCCACTTAACCTCCACTTGTGAAAATGGAAGCAGGCAGTAGTCAACCTGTGTTTAAACTGAAGGCTGACTGGATTTTAAGACATTTCAATGCAGTATGCTTAGATCACACTAAGAGCGCAGTGCACATTTCTGGTCTCCAACTTATAAAAAGGATACAGTGGGTGGAATTTTCCAGTCCCCCCACACCTCCCACGGCTGGTTTAATAATGGGCGGTGGGGGGGTTGGGGTGCAGAGCAACACGGCAAGAGCTAAAAATTCAGTTACCCGCTGGCATAAAATGACGGTGGGATCTTCCACTCCTGCCCGCCATGACGGGTCATGGTTTCTGCCAGAGGCCAGCGTGAAACTGATTTGCATCCCGCTAATTGGATGCAGATGAAGGCCCGATCGAAATCGCCAGACCGTCCCACTGTCCGCACCACCAGTGGAAAATCACTCCAGTCCAAAATACGTCTGGACCAAGGTAGCATGTACATATTGGCACTTGCCTGAAGAAGGCCTGGGGCAGCCTCCGGAGTTTGGGATGGAGGGGTCCAGCGATTGTGGACCCTGGAACATGCAACACTGGATGGGGAGAGCATCTAGCAGGTGGATTTTCGAGCTTCAGAGTGCTCCGGGAGATCCACCTTCTATGTTCAGGAGGATCGTCTTATACATTCAACAGTGGGTCAGTTATGCCTAGGTGCCTTTTAGAAATGGTGCCCGGACATGATGGCAGGATGTGAGCCATCCAGCCCATCCCGCCGCGCAATAGGTCAGAAAAACCCCGCTGCATATGTAATGAGGCCAGCGTGAATTCCCAGGGGCCTCCACAGCAGAAAACATTCTCTGTCCCCGCCAGTCCCAGAATAGAAATCTCCACCCTGAGGGACTGGAAAAGGGGCGATAAATATTTCCTAGGATAACACCAGTTCTGAGAGGATATACGTATCATGGAAGGCTGAACAAGCTGGGGCCCTTCTTGACAAAAGAGAAGGCTGAGGGGTGACCTGACAAACATCTTTAAAATTTTAGAAGTGTTTGACAGGGCAGTTAAGGAGAAGACATTTTCACTTGTGGGGGAGACCAAAACTAAGGCTTATAAATGTAAGATAGTCACCAATAAACTCAATAAGGAATTCAGGAGAAACCTGTTTACCCAAAAAGTGGTGTGAATGTGGAACTTGTTAACACAAGGAGGAGTTGAGATGAATAATGAAGGTATGTTTAAGGGGAAGCTTGATAAACACATGAGGGAGAAAGGAATAAGAGGCTATGCTGATAGAGTTGGATGAAGGCGATTGGGAGGAGGCTCATGTGGAGCATAAACACTGGCATAGGCCAGTTGGGTTGAATGATGGCTTCTCTGCTGTAGTTCTCTGTATTATTTTTCAGTTATGGCTGCAAAGTGTGTCAAATCAACATCTGTCTTTTAAATGTTTGAAAAGAGGGATTGAACTGACAGTATTATTTAGTCTCATATGTGATTGTCTATTATTAGAGCACTTGGTAATTATCTTCAAATGCCTAAGTGTTATACTGAAACCATTGCTGATGAGAGAACTAATGAATACTTCAGCAATCTAAGTCTCTGGTGATGCTTTCTAAATCAGAAACACATCAAGGAGAATGTGCAAACTGTCAAAAGTGTTGACTGGAGATATTTTGTAATTCTTTTTGGCCCACTCTCCAATTCTGAGTCAGAAGATTGTGGGCAAAAGAGCCGAACTCCAGAGATGAGCTGAGAATGTCTGCCCTTGACATCAAGGCAATATTTGATCCAGTATTGCATCAAGGAGGACTAGTAAAACTGGAGCCAATGGGAATCAGGGGGAAAACTCTGTTAGTTGGAGTCATACCTAGCACAAAGGAAGATGGTTGTGGTTGTTGGAGGTCAGTCATCTCAGTTCCAGAACATCGCTGCAGGAGTTCCTCAGGATAGTGTCCTAGGCCTAACCATCTTCAGCTGCTTCACCAATGACCTTCCTTCCACCATAAGGTCAGAAGTGGGGATGTTCACTGATGATTGCACAATGTTCAACACCATTCGTGACTCCTCCGACACTGAAGCAGTCCATGTCCAAATACAGCGAGACCTGGACAATATCCAGGTTGGGCTGACAGGTGGCAAGTATCATTCGCGCCAAACAAGCGTCACGCAATGATCATTTCCGGCAAGAGAGAATCTAACCATATAATTTTTTACTAATAATTATTTTAATCAGAAGCCTCGTAAAATTTCAAATAAAAGATGCGTATGGCATTTCTGTGTCAGTGGGAATTTTCATAAAATAGTATCTAAAGTTTACTATTATGATAAAGCCATCTACTGCCAAACACAACCATGGCACGAGAGCTGATAAACCAGTAGCACCTTCCAAACCTGTGATCTCTACCACCTAGAAGACAAGGTCAGCAGATACATGGGAACACCACCACCCTCCAAGCCACTCACCATCCTGACTTGGAAATATATTGCTGTTACTTAACTGTCGGTGGGTCAAAATCCTGGAACTCCGTCCCTAACAGCACTGTGGGTGTATCTACACCATATGGACTGTAGCAGTTCAGCAAGGCTCACCATCACATTCTCTAGGGGCAGTTAGGGATGGGCAATAAATGCTGGCCTAGCCAACAATGCCCACTTTCCATGAACAAGTTAAAAAATTGAAATTTACAGAAGATAATTGTACAAAATCTAGTATATTGAGAAGCAGGTTCATAATGGAGACTTCTGAAAGCACCCATGACTGAGAGGAATAATAACAATCACAGAAAGTGAACATTAGCCTTCCAGTTTACCTTTAAGCTCAGAGTTATGCCATTTGCCTCGGTGAGGTTTCGTGTCAGAAGCAGAGCCTTACAGAATTTACCCTATCGTGTATTTGCAAGTTATTTTATTTTCTCACCCTTTTTAAAACCTGAACAATCTTTAGTTTCATCTCTCTGTCTTCTTATGGGGAAGTGGCTCTCCTCTGCTCCCCCTTCTCCCCCAGTTCCACAAAACACATAACTCCCCAACTAAGGTACACACTGTCATGGTGATGAAGAGCAAACCTAGTTCTAGTTATCAATATTTCATTAATCATTTCAGTTATTGAAAGAATAATTGATTGCATTTAGTCCAAAAATAGAGCCTCTGAACTTCTCTGCCTGTTGAATTATGAATTCCATAATTAGAATGTTCCCTCAATATTGGTCTGTAAAAAGTTCCGTTTTTAGCTACTGTTCATTGTACCCCATGGGAGAAGAATAATTTGTTGTGAGGGAGATTTTTGCTTCACATTTTAATTTGATATTGCTCACTTTTCATTTCAGACATTCAAACATGGTCAAAATTTTGCTGCTTCGGAATGATCGATGTAGACCTCTGCATAATGCATTAGCCAGGCTGACCTCATTTGTCTCATTCAATTTATCTTCCTTCCAGGAGAACAGGAGACAGTCATTGAGCACCTACCCAAACAAAACACATTCCTTTAGATGTTTATCAGGCTTTCTTTTTCAATCAGCCATCCAAATGCCTTCTGAGATGGATGTTTATTCCCAAGGTTGTGAATGAGCAAACTGTGAATGAGCAAACCAGTTTGCTGGCTGATTAGGGGCTCAGAACCTGGAAGCAGTGAAGTGCAACTTTTCATTCAAAAGGAAGGAAGGCGTACATTTACAAAGCACCTTTCTTAACTTCAGAACGCCCCAAAGTACTTTACAGCTTCATTGCTGTAATTTAAGAAAGACAGCAGCCAATTTGGCGCAGCAAGCTCCCACAAACATCAGTGTAATGATGACCTAATTATCTGCTTTTTTTTTAACGATGTTGACTGGGGGATAAATATCGGTAGGATACTGAGGATAATTCCCCCCACTGTCCTTCAAAATAGTGCCATAGGATCTTTTCTGTCCATTCGAGAGGACCTTGGTTAACCTCTGGAAAGCTGTGGCATTGCTTGCATTTATATAGCATCTTTCATATTCTCGGGGAGACATGTAGTGATGATGTCACTGGACTGCTGATCCCGAGGCCCAGGCTAATGCTCTGGGGACAAGGGTTCAAATCCCCACCATGGCAGCTGGTGGCATTTAAATTCAATTAATAAATCTGAAATGTAAAGCTATTCTCTCAGTAATGGTGACCACAACTGTCATCGATTGTTGTAAAAACCCATCTGGTTCACTTATATCCTTTAGGGAAGGAAATCTGCCACCCTTATCTGGTCTGGCCTACATGTGACTCCAGACCCACAGCAATGTGGTTGACTATTAACTGTCCTCTGTAGTGGTCTAGCAAGCCACTCAGTTCAAGGGCAATTAGGGATGGACAACAAATGCTGGCCTTGCCTGTGACACCCACATCCCATGAAAAAATATAGTCAAAATACCTCAGGGCATCCCAAAGTGCTTTGCAATTGATGTATACTTCATTACTGTTGTTATGTAGGAAACACAGCAGCCAATTTGCACACAAAAAGTTCCCACAAGCAACGATATAATAGCTAGGTAATCTGTTTCTGTGATGTTGATTAAGGGATAAATAGTGGACAGGACACCAGATAGAACTATCCTGCTCTTCTTTGACTCACAGGATCTTTTGCATCCACCTGAGAGAGTAGATGGGGTCTCGGTTTAATGTCTCATCCGAAATGCAGCACCTCCCAACATTGCAGCCCTCCTTCAGTACTGCACTGGGAGTGTTAGCCTGGAGCGTTAGCCTGGATTACATGGCCAAATCTCTAAATTAATGCTGCTTCTAAGCCATGGTTGCCACTGTAATGATTGTTCTTTATGACTGTGGGCATGTACTGTTTGAATTGCTTCGCAGACTCATTCTGGTGCTATTCTTACTGTTGGGAGTGGAGATGATATTTTGCTAGGATGAAATTTAGTAATGAGTCCTGTTCTCACCCGACAATCCCTGGTTATTCGGTTGCAAAACAAAGGGGAGATAAAGCCCCAACGTCAATATCCAAGTGAGTTGAAGCTGAACTGTAAACATACAATGCTAAAGGGACTCAGTGGGATACAGAGAAACTCTGGTGGGGGAATCAAGAATGATGGGACATAATCTTAAAATTAGAGCTAGGAATTGAGAAATGAAATCAGGAAACTCTGTTTCCCACAAAGGCTGGAGTAAATCTGGAACTCGCTCCGCAAAAGGCTATGGATTCTAGGTCCAATGAAACATTTGAGACTGAGATGCTAGATTCTTGTTGGGCAAGGCTATCAAGGGTAATGTGGAAAAGGTGGCTAAATTGAGTTGAGGTACTGATCAACCATGGAAGAAACAAGAACTATCCACAATTTTTCACCTATTACAATTAAAATTGTAGGAACCATGAGGACCACGTGCCCAGATGTCCAATCTGTGGTGGAGAGCATCTCAGAAAGTTGTCCCTGAAATGCCCTACACAGTGACAATTTTAAATATATTAAGTATCATACATCCTCATGTACTCCCTGCCATCTTTTCCCATTATATATTCTGGAGCTCTGTAAACTGGTCACATTACAATTGCCTCCAACACTGAAGGCAGGCAGAGGTAACATTTTCAGTCCTGTTTGTTAGTTTGTTTGTCTTTTTTTTATTCATTCATGGGATGTGGGCATCACTGGCCTGACCAGCATTTGTTACCCATCCCTAATTGCCCTTCAGAAGGTGGTGGTGAGCCGCTTTCTTGAACCGTGGTGTTAGGAAGGGTGTTCGTGTAAACAATAAATCTCAGAAACTAACGACTGGATTTCAGCGAAGCTTGGTACACAGATAGGGTATGGCCCAAGGAAAAACTGATTAGTTTTTGGTGAAGAACAAAGAACAAAGAACAAAGAAAAGTACAGCGCTGGAACAGGCCCTTCAGCCCTCCAAGCCTGCGCCGATCATATTGCCCATCAACTAAAACATTTTGCACTTCCGGGGTCCGTATCCCTCTATTCCCATCCTATTCATGTATTTGTCAAGCTGCCTCTTAAACACCACTATCGTACCTGCTTCCACCACCTCCTCTGGCAGTGAATTCTAGACACTCACTACCCTCTGTGGAAAAATCTTGCCCCGCACATCTCCTCTATAGTTTTCTCCTCTCACCTTAAATCTATGTCCCCTAGTAATTGACTCTTCCACCCTGGGAAAAAGCTTCTGACTATCTACTCTGTCCATGCCACTCATAATTTTGTAAACTCCTATCAAGTCGCCCCTCAATCTCCGTCGCTCTGAGGTGGATCCAGATCGAGATCCTGGAACTTTTTAAAGCATCCGTTAATGTTGGGAGATGGGGTAAAATTTTTTAGAATATTGTGTGTTGGTTGATTTAGAATATTGTTGATTGTTTTAGAATGTTATGGATTATCTCAGCTGCTGTGGTGTAATTTGTCACAGCTGTTAAAACGTGAGCAGAATTTTCAGAGCAAATTGTTAGCTATGGGTATTTTTCAGCTTTGTAGTTACAGAGCATCAGCCAGGCAGGGAATAGCCTCAATAAACAGCTGTGCAATTGTAATATCATTCAGTTAACACAGTTTGGTGGAGGTCTACTGAATGACCTCTACACTTGTTACACCTTCCCTCCCTAGCAGAGGTGCTGCAGTGCAGGAGGACACACGTACACGGTGGCAAGTTTACATAGGCACCTCCTGTTATAAACATGGAAATAGAAATTTTATAATGGAGATATAAAAATAAGAACAGAATGTATGTACCTTCTCCCGATCTCCTGCCAAGGCAGTGGTGGGAGATTGGTAGAAACCCTCAGAGATGAAATGGAAATTGCTTTAAAATGTGGACTGAATTTTGTCTAATTCTACTTTGCCTGAAGACATGATCTTCAATATGTAACACCATGGCAGACTGATTTGTTATTGATAACATCCCTAGACCTACTTACTAAGTTTCATTATTTTATTGATGCAGATGGATATTACTGAGCGTGAGGAAAAATGATCTGAAGCTTAATGATTACAAGTATGGGACTGTACAAATGCTAAGTTAGGTTTAGGATAAGCCTATTTAGGAATTTCTCCTAGTGTATCCAGACTTGTCTATTCCATTGCTCTCTTAGATGGCCTCCAACTTCCACCCTCCATAAACTTAAGCTCATCCAGAAGTCATATCCTAAATTGCACCAAGTCATGTTCACCATCAAATCTCCGCTAGCTGACCTGCACCGGCCCCCGGTCCAGCATTGCCTCGGTGTTTAATATTCTCAAATCCCTCCAAGGCCTTGCACTGTCCTATCTCTGTCTCCTCTGCCAACTCCAGAAACTCTGAGAACCCAGCGTTCCTCCAGTTCTAGTCTCTTGTGCTTCCCCCCACATCCCCTCCGCACCATTCACCCCACACCATTAGCAGCTGTGCCTTCGGCTACCTGGCCCCTAAGCTATGAAATTCCTTCCCTAGACCTCTCCGCTTCTCTTCCTTTGTCTCTGCCTTTAAGGCAAATTTTAAAACCTACATCTTTGACTAGGCTTTGGGTCACCCATCCCAACATCTCCTCTAGATTGGTGTCAATTTTTGTCCAATTATGACCCTGTGAAGCGTTTTGGGACATTTTACTACATTCATGACAGGGAATAAATGCAAGTTGTCATACTCCTTTCTAATTAATGTGCTGTATAGAACCAGTTGTAGTGGCTCCGTTGTCTATACGCAGTAGAACAAGCAGAAAAGGCTAAGCTGTTTTACATGGGTGAGTCTGTGGGGAAGGTTTATTCTTCTTTTTGGTGGATAGTCTTTGCTTGGTGACAACAGTTGTCATGGCGATGGCAGGGTCTTGTGATCGAATCACATGATTTAAACTGGCGTGTTATTGTAGTGTGATGGAACTGCAGTGAGATAGGCATTTATTTCACTACTGGCTCCAGCAACCAGCATACCTTGGATACAGAGCGATGTCGTTATTACAGCTATTTAGGAAACATGATTGTTCCGATAAATGAATAATTTAATTAACTGTGTGTTACTTCAAACGTCATATTGCAATAAACACTTTTAAATCAGCTGACAAATGGGTAAGTAATGTGGCGATGATAATTATACAAGAAGGAAGAATTCTGTCTGTTCAGTTAACTGGTTAGTTTGGAGAAGCATTAAGCGGATAACTGGCATTCCGTTCTTTATTGTAACTTCTCCTTTTTCAACCTGGCAGCGTTTCCCCTGGTTTTGAAGGAATAAAGGAACAAAATATTTCCAATAAGCTCATGGCCACACTGCTGGAGAACTATGATGTCTTCTTCGAGAACGTTGACGAAATGGAAGCTCCACCTAAAGTCCAAACTCGAGTTATAACTGTGCAAGTAAGTGCAATTGATCTTGTAAGGGAGTTCCGAGACAAAGACAGGCTTGATTGTAGGTTATGCTGACAGGGTTAGATGGAATTCAGCGGGAGGAGGCTGGTGGGGAGTTGGGCTGAATGACCTGTTTCTATGATGAGTGTCAATCTGGTGTACAGGACCAGTTGTAGTCCCATCATCTGTATACCACAGCACATGTAGAAAACGCTAACCTATTTTACATGGATGAGTTTGTGGGATCATTTATTTTGTGGTTTTTATTGGTGCATAGTCTTTGCTTGCTGACAACAATTGTCATGGCAATCCACGACATTTACTGAGAATGCAGTAAAGTCCAAAGAAAGATTGATGGAAATGGCTCCTCATGTCTCCTGATATACTAAGTGCCCAGCACAAAAAAATCTGATAGGAGTGCTCGTGTGGCATAGTGGCTGTTGATGCCACGCCTTGAACTTAGGATTAATGTGATGAGGATCCCCCTGTCACTGATGGTAAGGCCACAAAGATGCCCTCAATTGGCAGCGAGCTGTGATTCTGAATCTGTGAGGCCTGGTTAGTGTTGGGAATGAGCCTGCCTTAGCTCAATGGAGGGTGCTCTTCAGAGCATGGTTTTAAGGCACTTTGGTTGTGGTAAAGTGGGGAGGGGTCTTTACATGGTCGCTGGATACACTGCAGCCTGCACAAGAAGATGGGGAGACTAGATACCTGAAATGGGAATGGTTGCCCACCTTGGTGAGCAGGTGACTTCACCAGAAGAGAATTATAAATTTAGGGACAAATATACTAACAGGAGTGGGTTAGCTTCGTGTAAAACCAAATGGTACAGAGCAATGGTCAGTAGCTTTCCTAACTCCTGAAACTAATCAGAGTTCACTCAACTCTGCTTCAATTGTGTCTTCATTTCAGATGTCACCCCTACTTAAAATTGTATAGCATTTTGACCTCCTACATCAACCATCTTAACATTTCGACTCCGTATGACTCTTCTTCAGTGCTAAAGAGAAGTAAAGATGAGATGAAATTTATCCTGTTTAAAGGGGTGGAGCAGGTGAAGCTGGATAGAAGGGCGGAGGTAAAGGAGAGATTGCCATAGATGTCATGGACAAAAGGACAAAGGGGTGTTAATTTTAATGGTACTGGCTAGAGGAGGTGGCATTAAGATCATTAAGAAAGCAGAATGTGATAATAGCAGGCCTATTATTATCATATTCTGATTTCTGACCTTAACGTCACCATCCGCACCTCCCCTAGCCAGTACCACTGTCATTAACAAAAACAGAATTACCTGGAAAAACTCAGCAGGTCTGGCAGCATCGGCGGAGAAGAAAAGAGTTGACGTTTCGAGTCCTCATGACCCTTCGACAGAACTTGAGTTCGAGTCCAAGAAAGAGTTGAAATATAAGCTGGTTTAAGGTGTGTGGGGGGGGGCGGAGAGAGAGAGAGAGAGAGAGAGAGAGAGAAGTGGAGGGGGTTGGTGTGGTTGTAGGGACAAACAAGCAGTGATAGAAGCAGATCATCAAAAGATGTCACCAACAATAGAACAAAAGAACACATAGGTGTTAAAGTTGGTGATATTATCTAAACGAATGTGCTAATTAAGAATGGATGGTAGGGCACTCAAGGTATAGCTCTAGTGGGGGTGGGGAGAGCATAAAAGATTTAAAAATATTTAAAAATAATGGAAATAGGTGGGAAAAGAAAAATCTATATAATTTATTGGAAAAAAACAAAAGGAAAGGGGAAGCAGAGAGGGGGTGGGGCTGGGGGAGGGAGCTCAAGACCTAAAGTGGTTGAATTCAATATTCAGTCCGGAAGGCTGTAAAGTGCCTAGTCGGAAGATGAGGTGTTGTTCCTCCAGTTTGCGTTGGGCTTCACCGGAACAATGCAGCAAGCCAAGGACAGACATGTAGGCAAGAGAGCAGGGTGGAGTGTTAAAATGGCAAGCGACAGGGAGGTTTGGGTCATTCTTGCAGACAGACCGCAGGTGTTCTGCAAAGCGGTCGCCCAGTTTACGTTTGGTCTCTCCAATGTAGAGGAGACCACATTGGGAGCAACGAATGCAGTAGACTAAGTTGGGGGAAATGCAAGTGAAATGCTGCTTCACTTGAAAGGAGTGTTTGGGCCCTTGGACGGTGAGGAGAGAGGAAGTGAAGGGGCAGGTGTTGCATCTTTTGCGTGGGCATGGGGTGGTGCCATAGGAGGGGGTTGAGGAGTAGGGGGTGATGGAGGAGTGGACCAGGGTGTCCCGGAGGGAGCGATCCCTACGGAATGCCGATAAGGGGGGTGAAGGGAAGATGTGTTTGGTGGTGGCATCATGTTGGAGTTGGCGGAAATGGCGGAGGATGATCCTTTGAATGCGGAGGATGGTGGGGTGATAAGTGAGGACAAGGGGGACCCTATCATGCTCTCTTGCCCACATGTCTGTCCTTGGCTTGCTGCATTGTTCCAGTGAAGCCCAACGCAAACTGGAGGAACAACACCTCATCTTCCGACTAGGCACTTTACAGCCTTCCGGACTGAATATTGAATTCAACAACTTTAGCTCTTGAGCTTCCTCCCCCATCCCCACCCCCTTTCTGCTTCCCCCTTCCTTTTGTTTTTTTCCAATAAATTATATAGATTTTTCTTTTCCCACCTATTTCCATTATTTTTAAATATTTTTAAATCTTTTATGCTCTCCCCACCCCCACTAGAGCTATACCTTGAGTGCCCTACCATCCATTCTTAATTAGCACATTCGTTTAGATAATATCACCAACTTTAACACCTATGTGTTCTTTTGTTCTATTGTTGGTGACATCTTTTGATGATCTGCTTCTATCACTGCTTGTTTGTCCCTACAACCACACCAACCCCCTCCACTTCTCTCTCTCTCTCTCTCCGCCCCCCCCACACACCTTAAACCAGCTTATATTTCAACTCTTTCTTGGACTCGAACTCAAGTTCTGTCGAAGGGTCATGAGGACTCGAAACGTCAACTCTTTTCTTCTCCGCCGATGCTGCCAGACCTGCTGAGTTTTTCCAGGTAATTCTGTTCTTGTTTTGGATTTCCAGCATCTGCAGTTTTTTGTTTTTACCACTGTCATTAACACCCCTTTGCCATTTTGTCCATGATATCTCTGGCAATCTCTCCTTTGCCTCCACCTATCACTGGCCTTCTACCCAGCTTCAACTGCTCCACTTAAACAGTATAAATGTCATCACATCTTTACTTCCCTTTAGCTCTGAAGAAGAGTCATATGGACTCGAAACGTTAACTGTGTGTTTTCTCTCCACAGATGTTGTTAGACCTGCTGAGCTTTTCCAGCATTTTCTGCTTTTGTTTCAGATTTCCATTATTTGTTTTTATCAACCATCTTATGTTGCTTGTGGTGAGATTGTCCAAATAACATGGGCTATGCTATGGAATTGCATTCGCTATCACATGGCAAAGATCTGAGTCATTAGTGGGGGAGACTTTCATTCAGTTTACCTGGGTTAAATTTGAATCCAGATGTCCAGCAGAAAGCCATCACTATGTCATATGCATTCCCAATTCTTTACTGGGAAAGAATGAGGTCAGGAGAGTGAGGTTAATGATATTAAACTGTGAAAATAGACACGGTCACTTAATGTTACCAGGTTGCTTTCAAGAAGTTAATCAATCTTCCTACTTCATTCTTTCAAGCTTTGTAATTAAGCTATGCTCCACGAATTACCTATCATGTGTGGATTCTGAAATCTCCTGACTGCAGCATCAATCAGTAGTTAGCCAATTAGGATTCATTACAACCTCTTACATCCTTATTTGGTAATGCTTTTAAACAAGGCTTCTTAAAAGGGAAAGCGAAAAGAAAATCTTAATAGGAGCAGGAGGAGGCAGTTCAGCCTCTCTCACCTGTTTCACCATTCAGATTGATCATGACAGATCTGTACCATGACTCCTTTCTTCCATTTCCCTCAATACCGGGGTCAAAATCCTGGAACTCCCTCCCAAACAGCACCCTGGGCGTACCTACACCACATGGATTGCAGCTGTTCAAGAAGGGATTTCACCACCACCTTCTCATGGGCCATGAGGGATGGGCCACAGATGCTAGCCCAGCCAGCGAGCCACACCCCCTGAAAAAATAATTTTTTTTAAAAACTTCCTCTAACAGAAATCTATCCATTTCAGGGTTGGGAATTTCTGACCGCTCCTTGCAGCCAGTCCTTGTCCTTGGACCTACTTCTGCCATTGGCTGTCCGGTCAGGTGTAGCCCTGAAACGTCGGGTCTCGGGGCCATACCGAAAGAAAGCATCAGGCACTGTGCCTGGCGGCGGCGGCGTTCCACAGTTGCATTGTGAAGGTAGCATGTGCCAATTCTTTCCGCTTGGCTTTGGTGTTGGGTAGCCAAGCTTCTTCACTGGATTCCGGGTACAGGAGCGCTGTGATAAATCCAGGAGCTGGAACTGAGCAAAAATATATTGAGGCACAGAGATCAGCCAGAGCCTGAGTGCAGTGAAAAGCATGTAAGAAAGAAAGATTTGCATTTCCGCAGTGTCTTTCCCTACCTCAGGATGTCCTAAAGAGCTTGATAGCCATTTAAGTGAGGCCATTGCTTACTGTTCATAACACCACAATAATGGAAAGATGTGATCACACTAAAGAGGGTACGGAGTAGATTTACAAGGAAGGTGCCAGGGATGGAGAATTTTAACTGTGGGATAAGTTTGGATAGGCAGCTTTCTTTGGAACAGAGGAGACCGAGTGGAGATTTAACTGAGCTGTACAAAATGAAGAGGGTCCTGGATGGAGTGGATATGAAGGACCTATTTCCTTTAGAGATGTCAATAGCCAGTGGAACATAGATTTAAAGTAATTGGCAGAAGGATTAGAGGGCAGTTGAAGAGAAATGTTTTCTCCAAGAAGGTGGTGTGCATCTGGAATTTACTGCCTGAAAGGGAGGTAAAGGTAGAAACCCTTGTCACATTTAAAAACTACAGAGATATGTGCATGAAGTATAGTAACCTACAGGGCTCCTGGCAAGAGCAGGATTAGACGTGGCTAGCTCTTTTTCATATGGCGTAGACATTAAAGACTGCATGGTCTCCCTCTGTACTGCACATTTCCTATGTTTCTAAGTATTTTTGAAATGTAGTTACGGTTGTAATACAAGCAAATAAGGCAGATTCTCGGTTGAGCACCACATCCAAAAGGCAGCATCGGCAACAATGCAGCACCTCCTCAGTGCTACACTAAAACCTAGATTTTGCATGTAAGTCTCTGGAGTGGGGCTTGAACCCAGGACCTTCAGACATAGAAGCAGGATTGCCAATAACTGAGGCACAGTAGCCAGCTTTTGGTTTGTGGCAGATTTGGCAGTTGGAAGGATAACATGAAGCCACCATTGGGCAAATACCTTCAACATGATAAGGAAGAAAAAGGTCTTGTGGCGCTTTGGGTAGCTTCCCTCTGAGCCAGAAGCTCTGGATTCAAGTCCCACTCCAGGACCTGATGGCCAAGGAAGGTGAGTTGATAATGTGACAGGCTGATTATCTACTTGTAAATTCTTCCAACACACATCAATGGCAGGCAGTAAGAATGGGAAAGATTCCTGGCCAAACATGTGATGGAAAGAAATTAGAGCCTCTACCATCACTAATGTCTCTAAGGTTCTCTAATGTCCTTTAGGGAAGGAAATCTGCTATCCTACCTGGCCTGGCCTACATGTGACTCCAGAGCCACAGCAATGTGGTTGACTCTTAAGTGCCCTCTCAAATGGCCTAGCAAGATATTCAGTTATAACAAACCGCTACAAAGTCACAAAAAAGGATTAAAGCCGGACACACCACCTGGCATTGACCTAGGCACCAGAAATGTCAATGGCAATCTCAGCCCTGTCAACCCTGCAAAGTCCTCCTCACTAACATTTAGGGGCTTGTGCCAAAACTGGAGAGCTGTCTCACAGACTAGTCAAGCAACAGCCTGACATAGTCATCCTCATGGAATCATACCTTACCGATGATGTCCTGGACACCACCATCACCATCCCTGGGTATGTCCTGTCCCACCGGCAGGACAGGCCCAGCAGAGGTGGCAGCACTGTGGTATACAGTCAGGAGGGAGTTGCCTTGGGAGTCTTCAATATTGACTCCAGAACCCATTAAGTCTCATGGCATCAGGTCAAACATGGGCAAGGAAACCTTCTGCTGATTAACAAGTACTGCCTTCGCCCTCCCTCAGCTGCTGAATCAGTTCTCCTCCATGTTGAACACCATTTGGAGGAAGGACTAAGGATGGCAAGAATGCAGAATGTACTCTGGGTGGGGGACTTCAATGTCCATCAGCAAGAGTGGCTCAGTAGCACCACTACTGACTGAGCTGGCCGAGTCCTAAATGACATTGCTACTAGACTGAGTCTGCGGCAGATAGTGAGGGAACCAACAAGAGGGAAAATATACTTGACCTCATCCTCACCAACCTGCCTGCCGCAGATGCATCTGTCCATGACAGTATTGGTAGGATTGACCACCATGCAGTCCTTGTGGAGCCAAAGCCCCAGCTTCACATTGAGGATACCCTCCATCGTGTTGTGTGGCACTACTGCCGTGCCAAATGGGATAGATTTCAAACAGACCTAGCAACCCAAGACTGGGCATCCATGAGGCACTGTGGGCCATCAGCAGCAGCAGAATTGTACTCAAACACAATCTGTAACCTCATGGCCCGGCTTGTCCCCCACTCTACCATTACCATCAAGCCAGGGGATCAACTCTAGTTCAATGAAAACTGCATGAGGGCATGCCAGGAGCAGCACCAGGCATACCTAAAAATGAGGTGTCAACTTGGTGAAGCTACAGCACAGGACTACTTGTGTGCCAGACAGCATAAGCAGCAAGTGATAGTCAGAGCTAAGTAATCCCACAACCAACGGATCAGATCTAAGCTCCGCAGTCTTGCCACATCCAGTTGTGAATTGTGGTGGACAATTAAACAACTCACTGGAGGAGGAGGCTCCACAAATATCCCCATCCTCAATGATGGAGGAGCCCAGCATATCAGTGCAAAAGGTAAGGTGGAAGAATTTGCTACAATCTTCAGCCATAAGTGCTGAGTGGATGATCCATCTCGGCCTCCTCCGGAGGTACTCAGCATCACAGATGCCAGTCTTCAGCCAATTCAATTCACTCCACGTGATACCAATAAACACCAGATGGCACTGGATACAGCAAAAGCTATGGGCCCTGACAATATTCCGGCAATAGCACTGAAAACTTCTGCTCCAGAACTTGGCACACCTCTAGCCAAGCTGTTCCAGTACAGTTACAACACTGGCATCTACCTGCTATGTGGAAATAGCCCAGGCATGTCCTGTACACAAAAAGCAGGACAAATCCAACCCAGCCAATTACCATCCCATCAGTCTACTCTTGATCATCAACAAAGTAGTGGGAGAGGTTATCAACAATGCTATCAAGTGGCACTTGCTTAGCAATGACTTGCTCACTGACTCCCAGTTTGGGTTCTGGCAGGGCAACTCAGCTCCTGACCTCATTACAGCATTGGTTCAAACATGGACAAAAGAGCTGAACTCCTGAGGAGAGGTGAGGATGACTGCCCTTGACATCAAGGCCTCTTTTGACCGAGTGTGACATCAAGGAGCCCCAGCAAAACTGGAGAGGATGGGAATTGGGGGAAAACTCTCTGCTGGTTGGAGTCATACCTAGCACAAAGGAAGATGGTTGTGGTTGTTGGAGTTCAGTCATCTCATCTTCAGGACATCACCGCAGGAGTTCCTCAGGGTAGTGTCCTCGGCCCAACCATCTTCAGCTGCTTCATCAATGACCTTCCTTCCATCAAAGGTCAGAAGTGGGGATGTTCGCTGATGATTGCACAATGTTCAACACCATTCATGACTCCTCAGATACTGAACCATTCCATGGGCAAATGCAGCAAGACCTGGACAATATCCAGGCTTGGGCTGACAAGTGGCAAGTAACATTCGCGCCAAACAAGTGTCAGGCAATGATCATCTCCAACAAGGGAGAATCCAAACATCGCCCCTTGATGTTCAAAGGCATTACCATCACTGAATCCCCCACTGTCAACATCCTGGGGATTACCATTGAGCAGAAACTGAACTGGACTAGCCATATAAATACTGTGGCTACAAGAGAGGTCAGAGGCTAGGAATATTACGATGAGTAACCCATCTCCTGACTCCCCAAAACCCATCCACGATCTACAAGGCACAAGTCAGGAGTGTGATGGAATACTCCCCACTTGCCTGGAAAAGTGCAGCTTCCACAACACTCAAGAAGCTTGACACCATCCAGGACAAAGCATCCTGCTTGATTGGCACCACATCCACAAACATTCATTCCCTCCACCACCGACACACAGTAGCAGCAGTGTGTATCATCTACAAGATGCACTGCAGGAATGCACCAAGACTCCTTCTGCAGCACCTTCCAAACCCAACACCACTAACATCTAGATGGACAAGGGCAGCAGATAGATGAGAACACCACCACCTGGAAGTTCCCCTCCGAGTCACTCAGCATCCTGACTTGGAAATATATTGCCATTCCTTCACTGTCGCTGGGTCAAACTCCTGGAACCTCCAGCACGGTGGGTGTAATAACACCGCATGAAATGCAGCAGTTCAAGAAGGCAGCTCACCACCACCTTCTCAAGGGCAATTAGGGATGGCCAATAAATACTGGCCCAGCCAGCAAAGCCCACACCCCATGAATGAATTTTAAAAAAGCTATCCATAGATCTGGATTACAACATGCTTTTAAAAGTATATGTTGCCACAACAGCTCAGATTCCAGTTGGCCCTGGCTGGACGGCTGGTGCAGATCAGATTGGTGCATGAGGACGGGGACCTGCCTCCTTGCGTTAATCCCCCTTGAGGCTTATCAGATCAGCCATGATCTCATTGAATGGCAGAGCAGACTCGATGGGCCAAACGGCCAACCTCTTCTTCTCCTCCATCTTATGGTCTTACCCATGATGGTGATCTCAGCACTGTGGGTTGGACCCACCTTTGTGCAGAGAGCTCAGGAAGAAAAAGAATGATAAGGAAGAGCAATCAGATGCCTTCAAGGATTCGGAGGAGGTGGCAAGGGTCCCAACAGTTGCCTGTTGGCCAAGCAATTGGGCAGTGGCACACTGAAGAGTGCGCCAATTGGAGAATCCATGCAGCCCTGAGCGACTTAAAGGAGGAGAGAGGTGGAGAGTTTTAAGGAGGGAACCAGTGCTTAGCCAGCTGAAGATATGGTTGCCAATGATGGAGATATTAAAATCAAGGATTCTCAAGAGGCTGGAATTAAAAGAATGCAAAGTTCTTGAAGAGTAGTCGCCTGGAGGAGGTTTCAGGGGTGGGCAAGGCCATGGAAGGATTTGTATACACATTGTCCTGGAGACAATGTAGGTCAGCGAGCACATGGGTGCTGGGTGAATGGGACTCAGTGTGAGTTAGGATGCAGACAGTAGAATTCGGATGAGATTAATTTTCCAGAGGTTGATAGGCGAGGGGCCAACCAAAGAACGTTACATTAATGAAATCCAGAGGATGGAAATGTGGTGAAATAAAAAATAGTCATAAAGGTATTTCATGACAACGAGAGAGACTTACCTCCGTGTAAATTCTCTCAGATACTGACAAACTGTGATATAGAAAGTTCTAGCTGCCAGTTGACTCTAATTAGGATATTTAATGGGGGTGGTGGTGGGGAGGGGGGGGGGGGGCGGTGGGGTTGGTGGGCGGGGGGGGGGATAGTGGGGGAGGTTGAGGGTTACAAGGTAACCTGATAACCAGAATGTCATGGGGTCAATGAAGGTCAATTGTTGGTCGAGTTGATTACTGGATGGACTCTTTTCTGGGGAGAAGTCTTAGGAATATCTGTAAAATTATGAATGGGTTTTATAGGGTCGACATTGGGAAGATTGTGGGGGAATCCAAAACTAGGGGTCATAAACATAAGATAGTAATAATCCAGAAATTCCGGAGAAACTTTTTCACCCAGCGGGTGTTGGAAATGTTTGTCTTGCTATCACATGGAATTGTTTAGACAAATTGCAGAGATGTTGTTGAGTTCTTGGAAGGTGGAAGGAATTGGAGACCTTGTGATGCAGTGGGAAACACCCTCGCCTCTGATCCAATTGATCCAAGTTACAAAGTCCCACCCTTGAACTTGGTGGCCAAGGAATGTGTGTTTGTAATGTGGCCAAATAGGTTGGGTATCAACTTGTAAATCCTTCCAACACATGCCAATGGTAAGCTGTAGAGTGGGAGAGATTCCTGGTCAGCCATGTGATGGAAAGAATGTTGGAGCCTCTACCATCACTACCCATTGGTCCAGGCTCTGATGTGCATGTTGCCAGAGCAACTTGCACTCCCTTAGTGAACTGCAGCACGCCACCACCAGGGAGAAAGGATTAGAAGATTACACTGAGAGGGTTAGGGTGGGAGGAGGTGTGTGTGGAGGATCAATACCAGCAAGTAGGGCTGAATGACCTGCTGTTCAGTTGTAAATTTTATGTAATGTTTACAATGCCCAAAGAAAACTCCAGAAAGCTACACTTTGTTCTTTAAAATGCCGATATTCACAGGGCTCTTGCACACCTTGAGATTCTGTTGCGTATTCCCTCTTCAGGTTGACAGAGCATGATAAAAGCCTCAGCTGGGCAGATTTGCATCTTTAATGCACATCTTAAAGGTTGACCTGTTTCTGAAAAAGCTCCCACAGATGTTTTTGTACATGACACAGTTTGAGATACAATTAATAGTGCAGTCCCTGGAATTTGAACAAATAGAACAGCTGGCTGGATACCAAATGGCGTGGCAATCGACATAAGAGCTGGATGGAATTTATTTATCACTAACACACAGAGGCTGCAAGGAAGTGGACCCACGGGATGGATTTGTCTTTGCATATGGTGGCACATAGTTGGCGGAGGTGTTTATGAGCTATGTAGTTTGAATAAAAGCTATTCTTGTTCAAAA
The DNA here is from genome assembly GCF_017639515.1 of Carcharodon carcharias. Classification (NCBI taxonomy): domain Eukaryota; kingdom Metazoa; phylum Chordata; class Chondrichthyes; order Lamniformes; family Lamnidae; genus Carcharodon; species Carcharodon carcharias. Next base: position 12,775,454 of record NC_054467.1, read on the forward strand.
CAAGATGTATATTCCCACAGATTGGATGCACTTCTGGTTTATGACTGATTAGATTTTTGGGGCAACTTATCAGTAATGGCAGTGTAATAATTTTACAGATAAAATGCCTTTTCCGACTGGATAAGTAAGTTGACTAAGGCACAAAGCATTTTTTTTTTGAAGAAAAATTGTTGCCAAAGATGTTATCATTGAATTTTACATTGTAGAAAGAGGCCATTTGGCCCATTGTGACTGCCTGCCCTTTGAAAAAGCGATACAGTTAGCTCCACCCACCTGTTCTTACCCTGCAATTTATATTTCCCCTTTTCAAGTATTTATCCAATTCCCTTTTGAAAGTCACCATTGAGTCTGCTTCCACTGTTCTATCAGGCAGTGCATTCCAGACCATAACTCACAGCAGTAAAAAAAATTTTATCTAACACCCTGGTTCTTTTGCCAAGTATTGAGCTTCTTGCCTGGAGAAAAGTTTCTCCTTATTTACTCTCTGGAAACCATTCATAATTTTGACCATGTCCATTACATCTCCGCTCTGTTCTAAGGAGAAAAATCCCAGCTTCTCTAGTCTGTCCACAGTTATTGGTTAAAAATCCAGTACATTCTGTAATTGCAATAAATGCAGGTGTCCATTGCTTTTTCATGGTCGCATTTGTCTTTTGAAGGTTAACAATCCATTTTAGTGTTTAGTTTAGCACCCTGCATATTAATCTAAGCAACTGGAATCAAAATGCCTAGCTCAAGGTCAGATGAATATGGGCAACATGAGGAAAGACATAAACAACTTTGTGTTCAGACAGAACTGCAATTGCCTCAATCCCTTAAATAAAATATGTCCCAAAACAAACTCTCTTAAATTGCTAAAATTCCCTTGTCTCATTTCCAACCTGTGGGGCCACGTGCTTTGACTTAAAATAACCTGTTTACTGTACACATGTACAGTTTAATCAAGTTTACGCAATTATTCTGAGCAACAGTGCCTTTTCACCTTGGTGATGGGTCCTTTTAAAAAAAAAATGAACATCTATACACGACTCCTATTTTAGCCTCTTGTACATCCAGATTTCTTTCGCTCCAGTGTCGGTGCTGATGTTTTCCAGCTGCATTTGCACTAAGCTCTAGAATTCCCTCCCTAAACCTCTCCGCCTCTCTCCCTCTCTCTCTCTCTACCGTTAAAATGCTCCTTAAAACCCACCCCTTTGACCAAGCTTTTGGTCATCTGGCCTAATATCTCCTTATGTGATTCAGTGTCAATTTCTTTTGCTAATGCTCCAGTGAAGTGCTTACGATAAAGGTACTATATAAATTCAAATTGTTCTTGAATGTTGTTGATGGTGGTGCCAACCTATTCAACGATGATGGCCTTTGTTGGAAAGAGAAGCAACAGAGAGCGTTGATGACCTTAAGACGAATAAGGGAGGTGGGATCTTTCCTGTACATTTCAGTCTCCCCGGGCTCAAACTACTGTTCGTGTTTCCACTGCTGTCATTTTCTCTTCAGAAGATCTACCGGATCTTTCCCTGCTTTGAACAAGGGTGTAACGTTTGCAATTCTCCAGTCCTCTGTATCTAAGGAGGATTGGAAGATTATGGCCAGTGCCTCTGCTATTTTCATCCTCACTTCCCTCAATATCCTTGAATGCATCTTACCTAGTCTGAGTAACTTATTAAAAACAGCCAAGCTTTCTAATACCTCTGCCTTATCAATTCTTCAGCCCATTCAGTGTCTCAAACACCTCCTCTTTCACTCCGACTTTGGCAGCATCTTCTTCCTTGGTAAAGTCAGATGCAAAGTATTCATTTAGTACCTCAGCCATGCTTCATACCCTCTGCCTCCATGTGTAAATCTCTTGTTTGGACCCTAACTGACCCCACTATAAGTCTTATGTCTACAGAAGACTGTTGGATTCCTTTTTATGTTGGCTACCAGTCTCTGCCCATACTCTATTCTGCTCTTACTTCTTTTTCACTTCCCCACTGAACCTCCCATATTCAACCTGGTCATTTGTATTATCAGTCTGGCATCTGTCGTATGCACCTTTTCTCTAGTTCATTTTACTCTCTATCTCTTTCATCATCCAGGGCACTCTGGCTTTGTTTGTCCCACCTTTCCCCTTCATGGGAACATACCTCGACTATACCCAAAGCACCTGCTCTTAAAGGCTACCCATTGTTCTGTGACAGTTTTGCCTGCCAGTCTTTGATTCCAATTTACCTGGGCCAGATCTGTTCTCACCCCATTGAAACTATAGTTCTTCCCCAGTTAATTATTTTTACTCTGGAATGCTCTTTCTCCTTTTCCAATCCTAACCTAAACCTTATGACACCTATAATCTCTGTCCCCTAAATGTTCCGACACTTGACCCGGTTGTCCCACCTCATTCCCTAGAATCAGATCCAGCAATGCCTCATCCCTCATTGGGCCAAAAACATGCTGATCTAGAAAATTCTCCTGAACAACCTTCAGAAACCCTTCCCCATCTCTGCATTTTACACTGTTACTACCCCAGCCTAAATTAGGGAAATTAAAGTCCCCCAGTATAAATACTCTATAGTTTTTGCACCTCTCTATAATTTCTTTGCAAATTTGTCCCTCGATGTCTTTCCAATTGTTGGAGGCCTGTAGAATACATCCAGTAGTATAATGGCACATCTATTGTTAGAAATCCCATTTCTTTCTTTATCAGTGCACATACTAGAAACTTTCATGTGGGTGACATGTGTTGACGAGCACATCTGTGCTCCTATGAGCCTCAGTGATCTCAGTGCCAATAGTCCCTATTCACTCTCAACAAAATCTTGTATAATTTTGAACACACTTACCTAATCGCCCTTGAACCTTCCGAGCGTTAAGGTGAAGGATTGCAGTTTCTCTAGTCTTTCCACTCATTTTACTATTCATTTTTTGTACCAACATATTCAGTCAGGAAGGCAGCAATATGAATGCCTACTTATGTATGGAAATGATGATAAAATGTGTCCCTGTTATTATGGCCAACACCCTAGAAGTACCTAATGATGTTAATGACCTCTAATTGCCTTGCAAAGCAAATATCGAAATAGTGGATCACTAAGTGGCACAGCAGAAACCTTTTGAAGTGGCAACCCATTAAAGATCCATAACCATAATTTTTTCATACATCTGAAATTTCTGAAGCGCCTTTTAATGTAAGACCTCTCACACTCATGCTGTGAAGTGGATTGTTTGTTATGAGTGATTAGCATCGTGCTGGACCCGACCCAACATCACTCCAATCCTTAAACACGTGACACTAATGTGTTTAGAATGATGCATCATGCCATATGCCTGCTGCACAATTAGATACAACTATGGGGATGGCTGCTTTAAGACCAGCCTTACTGAATAAGGGTCACGTGGTCAGAACAGCCAGTTCCCTGAGCGTAGGGAATCCCATAAGGGAGTGGAGTTTTCCCAGCCTTGGGGGAGTGTATTGTGGCCTTGCTGGAATCAAGTAGCTAATCCAACCGCTATGTAAATAAAGTTTGTTGTTCAACTAAAGAAGCCTCTCGGCTTCTATAAGAATTTAAGTTTAGTTTCCTGTTAATACTGATGATTTCTGATTGTGAATTGGATTTAATACAAAAACCTTGATGGAGAGTTCATGTGTCTGATTGATGTACATACAGAAATAGAAATCAAGAACACATGAGGATGAGGCGAATTGTTGAGCAGTGGCCAATAGATAAATTGAGGCCAGATAAACTCAAGCAGCAGAAATGGTGCTTTTTTTTGTGTGCGGTGGAAATCTGTGTAAATAATAAAAAAGGAACTTGCTTTTATGTAGCGCCTTTCATGACTCCACGATGTCCCAGGGCACTTTACAGCCAATGAATAACTTTTGAAACGTAGTCACTGTTGCAATTAAGATGTTGTACTGACTTAGTCCAATCAGAATATATGCAACAATGCTGTCTGCTTCAGGCTGATCTTGACGTAAGCTTGCTCACCGTCACTAAATTCTCAAAGAACTGAGGAGGGTAGTGAGAGGATTGATTTGGCTGTGGAAAATATTCAGTTTGAGACAATTCAGACAGTGTAGCCGGGGTTTTACAGCCGGGTGGTGGGACCTGCCACTGGAGATTCAGTGGCCCAGCCAAAAGTCTGTTGACTTTCGGCAGGACTGGATGATCCCCGGGGAAAGGCGGGGCCAGAAAGCTGCAGAACTGGGTCCTGATTCGCCCGCAGTTTTGGTCCCACAGGCGTCCTCTTGGTTCCAAAATGGTGTCTGTGCCAGGCATGCACACTTGTAGATAAAAGCAAAATACCGCGGATGCTGCAAATCTGAAACAAAAGTAAAAATAGCTGGGAAAACTCAGCAGGCCTGACAGCATCTGCGGAGAAGAACGCAGTTAATGTTTCGAGTCCGTATGACTCTTCATCAGAAGATCTCCTTGGACTGCAGCATCTGATGAATAGTCATGCAGACTCGAAACGTTAACTGTGTTCCTCTCCGCAGATGCTGTCAGACCTGCTGAGTTTTTCCAGCTATTTTTGTTTTTGACGCACACTTGTAGCATGGGGTGTACATTGCACTCCATCTTGATGAGGCCTGTAGTGCGGGGTTTAGGAGCATGTGCTGGAAATATGCAAAGGTTGTGATGTCAGTCTGCGCGTTATGCTGCTTTGATGCCATTTTCAACCATATCGCTCCAGCTAAAGCCCTCTTCTAACCTCGCACAATCAAACATGTGTTCAGCAGCAGGAAGCACCACCAGTGCTATCAAAAACTCACAGGTTGGTTGCTGTTTACTTTCTACTGGCTCTGTTTGAGCTTGTGGAAGTGCTGGAGTTGGTGCAGTCTGCAGGGGGAGTGTTGGTGCACGTGGGGTGGGCCTTAGTTGTGACTGCAAGGGCTCCGGGAACACCACTTGCTCCCAGTCATGGGGGCTATAGTTGCAATTCTCCTTGGACTGCAGCATTTGAGGGATTTGGAACAGAAATAGCAAAGGGAAGGATAAGCTGCTCATAGATGGAGGAAGAGGAGAAGGGAGTGAAGAATCCTGATTCAGACACTGTGGTGTAGGCTTCATAATCTTGAGTATATTAACAGTGTCTTTATTAACAACTTATAACTATATACATATATAGTAGTGGGTACAGCTTGGAGCTGAATCCATTCTAGATCTTCACACATCTCTAGACCGATCCTGGCTCTGGGTTATGTGCCTTCTTACATCACTGTGTGGGTGATACTGTACTCAGTCCCATATTAACCCCATATGTACCAGACCCTACTACTACAGGGAGAAGGGCTCTCAGCAGGAGTCCTTATCCTTCTTGTGTCTTCTGGAAGTATTTCTCTTTCCTTTGTCTAAACCAGAAGCTGTTTATATGTCATCTGTGCTTTACAAAGGGAGCACTCACAGGACTCTTTTCGTTCCAGGCTAATATTCTGTGGTTGAAGATGTCCCCAACTTTTAAGGTATTGTTGTTACATTAGACTTTGCTTTATCACTTAATAAAGAAAATCGCCTTTGACGCAAAGATATGGAGAGTGCCAGGAGCCGCCGGCCAGATTTACTCTCTTTAGTTAATCTTGGATGAATTTTTAGGCTCAACGATTCCACCGTCTGTCACAACATGGCAGACCCTTTGTTTTTCTTTATTTTCTCTTCACTCTTCCTTGAAGGTTCCATCTTCGACTGGGATACAGGTTCTGAGGCACTGTCCTACTCCCCTGTATCTTGCCTGAGTGCCTATTCCTTGAGCGAGCGTCAGTGGATATTCAACTGTGGAGTCATCACAATCAAGCCTGACCCTGTTCTTGCCGACTCAAAAAAACAAAATTAACTGCTTCAGCACTTACATAGAATATTCAGCAAAGTAATCATTTTAAAGTAATCATTCGTTCCAACTAGTCTGTGTTGGTGTTTATCATTCACACGAGTCTCCTCCCATTCCATTTATCTCATCTCAGCCTTTCAATATATCTTTCTATCTCTGTTTCTCTTATACACTTGTCTAGTTTCCCTTGAAAACATCTAAGCTACTTGTCTCAACCATTTTCTGTAGTAGCGAGTTCCACACTCGAAGCAAAAATACTCAAGAGACACTCCACGGGTCAGACAGCGTCTGTGGAGAGACATTCAGGGTTAACATTTGAAGTCAATGAGCCTTCATCAGAACTGGGATCTGGGTGGGCACGAACCCACAACCTTCTGATTCCAAGCTACCACTGAGTCATGGCTGGCACCCTAAAACAGATATTTCTACGACTGGCGTGATTGGGCTGAAGTTGCGACATGATGATTTGCTTCGTCAAGGGAAACCTTTTTTTAAGCAGTTAAGTAGTTCCTCGTTAAATAATTCAGGTTCAAGTATGGTGTCCAAAGCCGAGTTTACTATTCAGACACAAAAATAGCATAATAAATATTAAGTTGGGACATGTTTTTAAAGTTAAGAAAATGTACTTATTCGTATTTAACGCTTCAGGAAACCTCATCCCGTGGGTGGAGGGTTGAAAGGTGAGGGGCAAGCGCTCAGCATTGCCTGTGCGGGCGGGGAGAGGTGGACGAGTGGGGCGAGAGTGAACTTGGCACATGCGCGCTGGATAATCTCCCTGAGGCATAGAGTTGCCTCAGGGAGGTGAAGAGTTTTCAAAAAATAATGAAGAAATGAAAAATGCTATGAAACGTGTCCCCTCGTGTGATTCTGTCACCTGTCATTAATTAAATTTAAAAATGTTTATTTTATTTTTATTTGCTTTAGGAAACCTCATCCCGCTCGTGGATGAGGTTTCCTAAAAAAGTGAGAAGGCCGCTTGGCCTTTTCGCCTGCCCCGCTGACCAGAAGGTTGGACGAGCAGCGTAAAATTTATTTTTGTTATCTTGCTAATGGCCTTAATAAGCCTTTCATTTGTCGGCTGGCGCGCTGCCGACTGAAATATCCCACAACTGCGCACTGGCGTCGGGACGCTCGCCCCACATCATTGGGCGTCATTTTACACTCACAGGAGTCGGGCGTGTGCCCGCCCGCCAAGGTAATAATTTTGCCCATAGACTTGTCAGTATCTGTACCCGAGGCAGTGCTCAATTATTCTTAACCGATGCCATAACATCTCCAAACCGCACATCTATGATTTAACCGTGGATCCTGATAAAAAGTCATCCATCTGAAATGCAAATTATCTTCCTCTCTCCGCAGGTGCTGCCTCACCTGCTGAGTACTTCCAGCGTTCTTTCTCTTTATTTCGGATTTCCAGCATCCGCAGTATTTTGCTTCAGAGCGCTGTAATCCTGCTCCGATAGAATCTATACTAGCTCAAAGGTCCTCATCCCCAAACGTTTACCAGGGCGAAAATGTTCCTCTTTTTAACCTGATGGACTGAGGCAAGGGGAGAAGTTTCAGAACAATTTGCAAAATCTCATCAGAGAGGTTTTGGCCAATTGAGGGTGCAGGGCAGCCCCACACTGCAGTGCCGGGAGCGGAACTGGTCTTGTATATCTTAAAATGGAATTCCAATCCAGAGCAGCACCAATCATTTCCACATTTTACTGCATTTTGCCTTCCAGGATAGCGTGGCCTTAATCTAAGCTTGCTCAATACTTGTTGAAACCTCATGGCAATTGCTCCAATACTCATCTCCTAAATAATGTTGCATCAAAGGAAAAACCATGGCGAATTCTTTTACCTGGAACCTTGTTGGTATACGCAATTAGAAATCCAAAGCTTGCAGCTCAACAAATACCCAGATGGCCGATTTGTTGATGCTTAGGAATTCCCCATTATATTGTGTGCAAGCAATCTCTGCTATCTTCACTGAGTTGTCTGCTGGATGGTTGCCTGATTCAGGCAGGTCAGTTATTCAAACACCATTGATGGTCACTCTTCTACCTTGATCTCTGGAACATGGGATCAGTTACATCAGCCAGGGAGGGCAGAAGAGGGTTTAATGTTTGATGAAATGTGGCACCTCTGACAGGGCAGCTCTCCCTCAGTGTGGCGCTGGAAGTGTCAACTTGGATTATGCACTCAGATCCCTGGAAACAAACTACTGATTGAGAAACAAGCTTACTTCTACAGAGAAGAAAAGAGTTGACGTTTTGAGTCCTCATGACCCTTCAACAGAACTAGTTCTGTCGAAGGGTCATGAGGACTCGAAACGTCAACTCTTTTCTTCTCCGCCGATGCTGCCAGACCTGCTGAGTTTTTCCAGGTAATTCTGTTTTTGTTTTGGATTTCCAGCATCCGCAGTTTTTTGTTTTTACTTCTGCAGAGCTACGGCTGACACTTTAAGCCACATATTTCTCTGCCTTTCTTCAACGAGCTGAAGTTGTTTTCAATGTCACTGCTGCAATCTGGTAAAGCCAGATGAAATTTCATTATCTGCTTCATCACAAGAAATCTCTCTGGGTTTCCTGTGACTGGCAGACAACAAGTGCAAGGAGCTCAATGACTTCAAGGTAGAGACAATGTGATCAGATTCCTTTGTGCCATGTCCCTTCCTTCCACTAGTCCACTGGGGTTTTGATGGGCAGGCCAGGGGTGGGAAGGAAGCACCTGCAGAGGGCAGACTTGTATTTGGAGGAGGGCATCCAATGTTGGAAATGAGGCTGTTGATGGAGACGCTCTCCCACCCCTTCCTGTTCGAGGCCTGAACAGGACCACTTTTCGGGCTTCCCTCCTGCTCCTGAACTCCTCCGACCAGCCTGAAAATTGAGGCCGGGCGGGAAACAGCCCTTAAGTGGCCATTAGTTTCCCAATTAAGGGCCTCAGTGAAGGCAAGGCTCCCTCCGAATAAATGCAACAACTTCAAGGTATTGTAAACATTTTCCTATGGTGTAAACTTGTTCTTGCCATGTTGTGATTGAATTACATGCCTCTGCTGGACACCCCCCCCCCCCACCCAATTTAAACCTGGTGGCGCTCAAACCTCAGTGTAATTTATTCCATAGAATTCGAAGTGCGGGCCTTCTCTATTTGTGCTTTCGTATTGCTTTCAATTCATTACGTTTTTTACTGTTGAAACTATTTCTGCAGGAAGCCCAAGATGATGACGTGGCCTTCACAGTCAGACCCTGTCCACTGCCACCAAGCGATTTAACTGCAGAAGCAACAAGATCGCTGCCAAAGAGAAAGAAGGTTTGCATCATTGGTTGTGATTTGCTTACAGATCGATCCAGCCTTTGTGGCTTTTGTGCTTCCTTTGTCTCATGTCCTGTGTGGGTGTGAATTCCTGTTTTTTCAGCTCCATTATCCCCATCCTTTCCCTACCACTGCAGCCAGATGTGCTCCCTAGCCATGGGGGAATGGTTTTTTGCTGCCAGGCATGGTGTGAGTAAACTGGCAATGATTTTCCTTCACCCCTTTGCTTCCTGCGTTGCATGAGCTACGGTCCAGGAATCATTAACAAAGACCGAGGCTCCACCACACATAGGTTTTTTGACTATTTTAACGTTAGCTTTGGAAGATTGAAATTCTTGAAGGTACTTGTTCAGTCTTGCACCCTTTACATACAGGTGGGATATTGATGTTACCCCCACAAGGAGAGATCATTTGGGGGGCCTGAGCGGTGGGACAATTTCTCTCACATTCTGCTGTATGTAAGTCCTTCTTCTGTTCTGGGCCTGAGTCCTTTATCTAAGATGGCCAACAGCAGTTCCCAGTGGCCTGCCACATTTGTAGTCTACATTGTGAGTGTTCTGATCTCAAAGCTCATGGAGAGGACACTGTTTCAAGGTTAGGCCAAGAGCTTTTGGCATTATTTTGTAATGTCCGCCTACAAAGCTCTTGCACCTCTTTTCACTAATGCCATCTGGTGGGTAGTCCACTTCAGTGCACTCAAATCAGACTTAGGGCCGAATTTTCCCATTGGCGTGGGGGGGGGCAAGGCCTCACATGCACGCGGGTAAAATGACACGCGGTGGTGTCGGGCAAGCGTCCCGAAGTCACCGAGCGCCATCGCGATATTTCGTTGGGCGAGCGTGTGATGCTCTCCCATGCGCACCCGCCATTAATTAACGGGCCACTTAAGGCCCTTGAGGTGCCAATCGACCACGATTTTTTGGCACCCGTGCAATCTTTGGGTCGGCGCACGGGCGCAACGGGCAGGTGGGTAGGACACGTTTGTATAAACCTAATCCACGGGTGGAATAAGAGGGCTCAGTGGGGTCGTGAGTGTGCCCTGTCAAATGTTGATGTTTCAAAGTGACTGATATTTGCCTGTGTGATCGGCAAAACTTCAAAACGCATACCAGCTGCTTGGTCTGGACTCACAACCTTCAGGTCAGTACTGCACGGTGAGGAATCTTTTTTGGGCCTGCAAGTTTCAGGAATGGGAGCTAAACTCTCCATGGAGGCACCTCCTCTGAGGAAGGGAGGGCTAGAAGGGGGTGGAGGCCAGGAGTACACATTCAGCCTCCAGGGGAGCCACCTTTGGGAGGCCAGGCACAGGCACCAGGTGGGCAGGGCCAAGAGGTAGCCCAAGGCGGAATGGGCTGCAGAAGATGCCACTATCCTGCTGCCAGGGTATACAGGTGGAGAAGCAGCTACCTCAATATGTCTGAGGTGCAGTGCCGAAGGAGGCTCCGTCTCTCAAGGGAGATAGTCAACTATATCTGTCAGGTGATTGGGCCTGAGATCTCTCCTAACTGTGTGGGTGGACACCCCATGCCAGTGGCTCTGTGCTCACAGTTGCCCTCAACTTCTATGCCTCTGGCTCCTTCCAGGAGTCGGTGGGTGATCTTTGTGGTGTCTCCCAATCAGCTGTTCACACTTGAGTCGAGCAGGTCACAGACGCTCTGTTCAGGCGTACATTAACCTTCACCTACTACTGTTCGGACCAGGCAAGTCAGACACAGTGAGCCAGAGGCTTCGCGGCCATTGCTGACTTCCCCCGTGTCCAGGGTGCTATAGACTGTACACATGTGGCCATCAAGGCGCCAGCAGGTGAGCCCGGTGACTTCGTCAACAGGAAGGGCTTCCACTCCATGAACGTGCAGATAGTGTGTGATCACAGGATGCTGATTCTACAAGTCTGTGCAAGGTACCAGGCAGTTCCCATGATGTCTACATCCTCAGACACTCCCAGGTGCCGGGGATCTTCAGTGCTCCAACCTGGCTGGGTGGATGGCTGCTGGGTGACCAGGGCTATCCCCTCAGAAGGTGGCTCATGATGCCTCTCTGCCATCCAAGAACAGAAGCTGAGCAGTGCTACAATAGGAGCCACACCTCCTCAAGGGCTGTGGTGAAGAGAACCATTGGTCTTCTCAAGATGCTCTTCTGATGCCTGGACCTCCCAGGGGGCACACTCCAGTACCCCCCAGATCGTGTCTTGGTGATAGTGGTTGCATGCTGCACTCTCCACAATTTTTCACTGGAAAGGGGAGACACAGTGGACGATGAAGACGTCGACGCAGTGGCTGCAGCTGCACACACTGAGTCCGAGCATGCACAGGGAAATGCTGAGGGGGTAAACGCTGACCCGGGCATACTCCAGGGAGGCAGGGACACCCAGGAGGCTTTTATCCAATGAACCTTCAGCTAGCACGCCACAGATGGACCTCCAGGACAATCCTGGGCTGTATGCTTCATATTCGAGACCTAAGTGCAAATTCTGCCTGGTTAGGAACATTAACTAAGGTCCTTGTTAATAAAGCTGAATGTCCCACAAAGCACACATAACATTTTTGGTAATCATCCACCTGCAAAACAACAGTGGCAACCTCAGCCATGGTGACATGTCTGAATTTATTATTGCAGCCAAAGAAACTTAATGAAACAAAATGAAAAAGGTGTTAAAAATCACACCAACTCATAAAGACCTCATTGCGGGCCAACATAAAAGCACCAGTGATAAACCCGTGGTGTGCCTAAGGTGCCTTATGTTTAAGTTTCTCGGTGCTGTGTCTTGGTGCTGCCCCCTCGCTGGGAGTAGTATCTGAGCCAGCTGCTGACTCTGCTGTCCTGTTGGCCTCGATGACCTTGGTGGTCGTCCTATGGCCTGTGGAGCCTGTGCTGGCCCCGCCTGGGAGGGAGCTGCCAGTTCCACAGCTGGCATCTCCCCAGTCGTCGCAGCCTCACCGGATGCAATGGTCACTGGGAGAGGGGCGGAGAAGCTGCCCCTCTCATCGGAAGCGTCCTGAGAGGACCCCACAGAGACGCCAGGCAGCTGCTGCGCTGACATGAGGTCACTTCGGACCTCCCTGCACACCATGGATGGATGGGCACCGAGCTGGGAAACTTGGTGCCCAGACAATCTCCCACACTGGCACTGACCAGCTGAGGTCAATGCTAATGTGAGGGCTTGCTGGTCCACACGCATCCCCAGGAAGACCTGATGGGTCTCCTGGAGGAGCCTCTTCATGGGAGTCGCCACTCTCTCCATGGAGGACACATGTCTCTTGGTCATGAGGCTCATTGTATCGGCGATGGCCCATGTAGAGTCCTCCACCACGGACACCAAGCCAAGCATAGCCTCATGTATCACCCCCCGATGCTCCCGCACACCCGGCCACATTTCCTGCAGCTGCTGCATCGCGGACGACTCCAGAGACACATCATCAGGTACCAACTGAGCATGTGCCTGGTCCCCTGCAGTCCTCCGACTGCTAGCGCCCTGGGCACTCTCTGTCTCTGCCAGCTCCCCCAGTGGTTGTGAAATGCCCTCACTGCTCTGCCCTGGGACACTAGCCGATGTTCTAATTCCCACCGAGATGCTCATATCTGCTCTGGTGCCTGCCAGGCAGAGATGGTGTGACGCTGGTGAGACTTCAGGGCCCTCAGGTGTGAGAGGGGGCCTCTGCTGCTCCTCCTCCCAGCCTGCTCCAATGATACTGAAAGGAAGAACAAGGACATTGGATCAGTCAATGTGCATCCCTGTCCCCCAGATTATTATGCGCTCATCCTTCCATAAGAAGTGGTCAAGCCATGTTGCAAACTTCAATCACTGAACATTCAGCACTGCCATGGTTGCTGGGAGAACAATGGTGACCTCACTGCTGGGCAAACATACCTGCCTGTGGCATCCCAGCCTCACCGACACCAGTGGACCTGGGCGCATGGCACCTCTCCAAACCTAGGGCCTCCTGCTCAAAACGGCTGAGAATCGCCAACTGTGCTGGCCCTCCGCCAGTCCTCATCTGCTCAGCGGCATTCTGTGCACTCTTCTCCTGAAAATAAGAGAAGAGCATTGATTAGTGCTACTTGTACCTGGACTCTCTTCGCGGACGGCCCACCCCAACCAGAGTGGGACATTGCAGGGCTCCAGTGTCTCCTTAGTCGCTGCTGCTGAACACTCACACAAAGATGCTAGGCCTGTCCCCACCCCCCACCCCCTTGGCCAAATGCTGCCTACCATCACATCAGGCACCTAACTGTCCAACCTTCCATAGCAAGGAGGCGCAAGCACGTGGAGCACAGAGGGCAACAAATCGATCGGTGCCAATGCCACCTTGAAGCTCCCCTCCCAGAATGTTATCACCCTGCCTTTGACATGTCCTGGAGTTCCAGCTCTGTGCCTAGATGCAGCTCCTCCAGAACAGTAATGTGGGTCACAGTGCACCACTTGCTACAGGGGCAGAACCCATCTCTTCACCACCCTCTCAGGGTGAGCTTGGCATGGGCAATATCTCCTGGCCCACCCAGCGAATACACAGGGCGTCAATGATTCAGTGCAGTCACTACACACAGACTTGGGAGGGCAGGTGGGGGGTTGGGCACCAGAGGGGAAAGCCAACTTGCTGGGTTAAGTAACCAACGCCAACATGGTTCTCACCCTTCACAAGTGCAACAGGTCATTGAAGCTCTTGTAACACTGGACCCAGGTGCGCTGCACCACTTCACAGGAGCTCACCAGCTCCGCCACCTCCTCCCAGGCACTTTTGGTCATGTGGGGAGGGGGGTGGTGGGGTGGTGCCTCCTCCTCCCCTCCTGGGGAACCAGCACCTCCGGCCATGCTGCCACCTCCTCAAGGAGGGCGACAAGGCAATCATCAGAAAAACGAGGGGCACAGTGCCCCCCCTGCCCTCCCCTCTTGCCTGGCCTGCTCACCAGCAGCGCCCTTCCACTGACCATAACTTGTAGCCTTGGAAAGGCTGTGGCCACTTTTTAATACAGGCCTCCAGGTCGCTATTGGAGCCGGTGGTCATTGGAGACGTGCCGACACCTGACCACTCCCGCTGTCCTCAGGAGCCACGATTCACACTGGATGGGCCTTAATTGGCCCACCGCGTAAAATGGCGGCGTAAAATCAGGTCCGCGCCCACTCCTGGTCCACCACCCCCACCCCCCCACCCCCCACCACCAGCCAGAAAATTCAGGCCTTACTTTCCCGCCAACCTCCCAACACCCATAACCAGTCTCCAGCGCTCAATGTTTCATGGTCCTCCACTTACCACAGAGGTATCCACTACTCAGTGTGATTACCCTGTGCATACAATCATACTTGAAGGTAATAAATGCAAGGTTATAGGTTATTCTGCACAGATAAACTAACCTTTGAATCAAAGTATTTATTGGCCTTGGAGGGGGTGCAGCGCAGATTCATTAGAATTGTACCAGAGCTTAAAGGGTTAAATTATGAGGACAGGCTGCATCAACTGGGATTGTTCTCAGTCTCCAAGATGGGGGGGAGGGGTGGCTATCTGACTGTGGTGTTTTAAAATGTTGAGTGCATTTTATAGCATAGATATGGAGAAATCATTTCCACTTGTGGGGGAGTCGTGGACAAGGGGACATAATTTTAGACTTAGAGCCAGCCTATTTAGGAGTGGAATCAGGAACTACTTTTTGGTGCAACTCTTGAATTCTCCTCAACTTGCACCCACTGCACCTCCACCTCCCGCACCCTCCCCCCACTGCCCCCCCCCCCACCACCCCCAACCTGCCACCCAGCTCTCAGAAAGACAGTGGTGGATGCTGGGACTATTGGATGCTTCAAGGCTGAGATAGATAGAACTGTGTTGGGAGAAGTTGCCGATGGGTAAGGGGGACAAGGCAGGAAAACGAAGCTGAGTTCCAGAAGAGCTGTGATCCAATTGAATGGCAGAGCATTCAATTATTCAGTCAAATTGGTGGGCTGAATGGCTTCCTTCTGTTCCCATGTAGGACTCTGATTTATTAGGGGAGCCTCCTAGGGAATTCTCATGGGCCTGAGCCCGCGATAGGCTCCACGCCGCCATTTTATGAGGGCGGGCCAATTGAGGCCCGCCCAGCATAAGACGAGAGCTGTAGCACTCAGCGCTACCTGTGCAGGTGGGGAGAGGAGGGAGAGTCAGTGCCAGCACCCTTTCACAAGCATGGACACGAAAGAGCACTTCAATTTCCGTGAGGCACTTAGCTACCTCAGGGAGATTGAATCGTTATTGTAAATAATGAATAAAAGGTTTAAAATTTTATTTAAACATGTCCCCTCATGTGATGATGGGACATGTTTTTATATTTATGAGAATTTTTAAAATTTAATTAATAAAAGCTTCAGGATACCTCATCCCGCTCGTGGATGAGGTTTCCTAAAATATGCAAAGGCCGCTTGGCTTTTTTGCCGCCCGCCAACCTTAAGGTTGGACAGGAAGCATTAACAATGACCTTAATCAGTTCTCTAATGGCCTTAATAGGCCGTTTACATATCGGCAAGCGCACAGAGCCGACTCCGGTGAGTGCCCACCAAACGAAACATTGCGAGACAGCGCGATGATGTCAAGACGCATGCCCAATGTCATCGCACATCATTTTACGCGTCACCTGTTAGGCCCATCCCCACATGCCGACTGAAAAATCCTGCCCACGATTCATTTTCAAGGTACAGACCAGGAAAACACGATTCCCATTGACCCGGGCACCACAGCTCCAATCTTTCAAAGACCTGTTATGAGATAATCAAGCAATCAGATGATGGTCAATGTTCGTTGCTTCTGTCACCCACGTGGACAGTGAGTCTCCCCTAACTTGTTAAACAATAAGGTATTCTTTTCCACATAGCTGCTTCCAGTCTTCATGTTTCCTCAAGTACAATAAAAACATCAGGAACAAGGGGAGGAAACAAAAGCCACATTGCGACAAGATTTTCAGTAGTTATAAAAATAAAAACAAAAAACTGCGGATGCTGGAAATCCAAAACAGAAACAGAATTACCTGGAAAAACTCAGCAGGTCTGGCAGCATCGGCGGAGAAGAAAAGAGTTGACGTTTTGAGTCCTCATGACCCTTCAAAGGTTCATGAATCCAAGGAGAGGGGTGAAATATAAGCTGGTTTAAGGTGGGGGAGGTGGGGGGGTTGGGTGGGGGGAGAGAAGTGGAGGGGGTGTGTGGTTGTAGGAACAAGCAGGCAGTGATAGGAGCAGATAATCAAAAGATGTCACAGGCAAAAGAACAAAAGAACACAGAGGTGTTGAAGTTGGTGATATTATCTAAACGAATGTGCTAATTAAGAATGGATGGTAGGGCATTCAAGGTACAGCTCTAGTGGGGGTGGGGGGGGGCATAAAAGATTTAAAAATAATGGAAATAGGTGGGAAAAGAAAAATCTATATAAATTATTGGAAAAAACAAAAGGGAGGGAGAAGAAACAGAAAGGGGGTGGGGATGGAGGAGACAGTTCAAGACCTAAAGTTGTTGAATTCAATATTCAGTCCGGAAGGCTGTAAAGTGCCTCATTGGAAGATGAGGTGCTGTTCCTCCAGTTTGCGTTGGGCCCAGTTTCAGTGAAGCCCAACACAAACTGGAGGAACAGCACCTCATCTTCCGACTAGGCACTTTACAGCCTTTCGGACTGAATATTGAATTTAACAACTTTAGGTCTTGAACTCCCTCCTCCATCCCACCCCCTTTCTGTTTCTTCCCCCTTCCTTTTGTTTTTTCCAATAATTTATATAGATTTTTCTTTTCCCACCTATTTCCATTATTTTTAAATCTTTTATGCTCCCCCACCCCCACTAGAGCTGTACCTTGAGTGCCCTACCATCCTTTCTTAATTAGCACATTTGTTTAGATAATATCACCAACTTCAACACCT
The DNA here is from genome assembly GCF_017639515.1 of Carcharodon carcharias. NCBI lineage: Eukaryota > Metazoa > Chordata > Chondrichthyes > Lamniformes > Lamnidae > Carcharodon > Carcharodon carcharias. The sequence continues at coordinate 12,792,419 of NC_054467.1, forward strand.
CTGTGTTCTTTTGTCTGTGACATCTTTTGATTATCTGCTCCTATCACTGCTTGTTTGTCCCTACAGCCACACACCCCCTCCACTTGTCTCCCCCACCCACCCGCATCCCCCCGCCCCCCCACCCCCCAACCTTAAACCAGCTTATATTTCACCCCTCTCCTTGGATTCACCTAGATCTGTTGAAGGGTCATGAGGACTCAAAACGTCAACTCTTTTCTTCTCCACCGATGCTGCCAGACCTGCTGAGTTTTTCCAGGTAATTCTGTTTTCAATAGTTATGTTGGAGCCCCCCTTACTGATTCTGAGTTATTTGTATTCTGGTAGATCCAAGAGGATTGACAGGTGGCAAGTGCAATTTACATCTATCTAATGGGCTCTGTAAGAATGAAGCATTTCAGTGTAGGCCTTCAAGCCTCACATTGAAGAGAAACAGCTTGATACAGTGCTGAGGCTAAGTGTAGGGAATCTTCTCATGTCCCTCAGGGCACAGCCTGCATGACTTTAGAGGTTTAAAGCTCTGTTTGACAAGTTTATTAGATGGCCTGGATGAGGTAAAGAATCCTTCAATTTCTGTGTGCAATGTTAAGATTACCTCAGATTGGTCTTTCCAGTGGATTGTAGAATAAATTTGCGATTTCTTACAATTTTGCAGTACTGAAGGAAGCCGTTTAACCAGCTATTTGAAGCCAAAAAGTTCTTTGTCTTCAAACTTTATCTGATCGACACTATCTGATTCACCTCACCTTCATTTGTTCAATTCGATCTTATTAGCACAAGAAATAGGAGCTGGAGTACACCATTTGACACTTCAAAGCTGCTCTGCCATAAAATATGGTTATGGCTAATCTTCTACCTTCCCTCTTTATCCCCATGTCCATTAATTCCTTTAGTATCCAAAGATCTATCGACCTCTGTCTTGAATATACTGAACAACTGAACATCCACAGGTCTCTGGGGTAGAGAATTCCAATGGTCCACAACTCTTTGATGAAGAAATTTCATCTCATCTCAGTCCTAAATGTCTGACTCCCTGTTCTGAGATTGTGACACCATGTTCTAGATCTCCATTGAGGAGAAACAACCTCTCAGCATTTACCCTATCAAACCCCTGAAGAGTTTTATGTGTTTCAATGAGATCAACCTCTCATTCTTCTAAATTGTGCTGTATCATCTCTTTGCACTGTGCTCTTCATCCTTAACATTGCTTTCGTATTAATAATTTTACATACGAACATACGAACAAGGAGCAGGAGTAGGCCATTCAGCCCCTCGAGCCTGCTCTGCTACTTAATAAGCTCATGGCTGATCTGATAGTAACCTGAAATCTGCATCCCCATCACTGCCAATAATCACCCCCTTGTTTACCAACAATCTATCCACCTCTGCCTTAAAAATATTCAAAGACTCTGCTTCCACTATCTTTTCAAGAAGAGAGTTCCAAAGACTCACAACCCACTGAGTGAAAAAAAAATTGCCTCATCTCTGTTTTAAGTGGGCGACCTCTTATTTTTAAACAGTGACCCCTAGTTCTAGGTTCTCCCACAAGAGCAAACATCCTCTCCACATCTACCCTGTCAAGACCCCTCAGGATCTTATATGTTTCAATGAAGTCGCCTCTTACTCTTCTAAACTCCAGCGGATACAAGCCTATTCTGCCCAATCTTTCCTCATAAGACAACCCACCCATTCCAGCTATAAATCTGGTAAACCTTCTCTGAACTGCTTCCAATGCATTTACATCCTTCCTTAAATAAGGTGACCAATACTGTACACAGTACGCCAAATGTGGTCTCACCAATGCCCTGTATAACTGAAGCATAATCTCCCTCCTTTTGTATTCAATTCCTCTTGCAATAGAAGATAGAATTCTATTGGCTATCCTAATTACTAGCTGTACTTGCCTGCAAGCCTTTTGTGATTCATGCACTAGGATACCCTGATTCTTCTGCACCTCAGAGCTCTCACCATTTTGATAATATGCTTCCCTTTTATTCTTCCTGCCAAATTGGACAATTTCACATTTTCCCACATTAAACTCCATTTGCCAGATCTGTGCCCATTCACTTAAGCTATCTATATCTATTTGTAGTCTCCTCGTGTCCTCTTCACAACTTACTTTCTTAACTATCTTTGTATCATCAGAAAATTTGGCAAACATCGCTTCAACTCCTTCATCCAAGTCATTTATATAAATTGTAAACAGTTGAGGTCCCAGCACTGATCCCTATGGCATGCCTTCCAATACATCTTGCCAAACTGTAAAGAAACCATTTATGCCTACTCTCTGCTTCCTGTTGACCAGCTAATCTTCAATCCATGTCAATATGTTCCCCCCTATAGCATGAGCTTTTATTTTTCCCAATAACCTTTGACGTGGCACTTTATCAAATGTCTTCTGGAAATCAAAGGACAGTACATCCATCGGTTCCTCTTTATCCACAGCACATAATACTTCCTCAAAGAAACTCAATAAATTGGTTAAACATGATTTCCCTTTCACAAAACCATGTTGACTCTGCCTGATGACCTTGAGCTTATCCAAGTGCCCTGCTATAACTTCTTTAATAATAGCTTCTAACATTTTCCCTATGACAGATATTAAGCTAACTGGCCTGTGGTTTCCAGCTTTTTGTCTCCCTCCCTTTTTGAATAATGGAGTTACATTTGTTATCTTCCGATCTAATGGGACCTTCCCCCGAATCTAGGGCGTTTCGAAAAATTAAAGCCAATGCATCAACTATCTCACTAGACACTTCTTCTAAGATCCTAGGATGAAGTCCATCAGGACCCAGGCACTTGTCAGCCCACAGCTCCAACAACTTACTCAGTCCCACTTCTCTGGTGACAGTAATTGTCCTGACTTCCTTCCCAACTTCCATTCCTGGTTTGTAGCTGCTTCTGGGATGTTACTTGTATCCTCTATAGTGAAAACTGATGCAAAATACACGTTCAATTCATCTGCCATCTCCTTGTTTTCCATAATCAATTCTCCAGACCCATTTTCTATAGGGCCAACACTCACTTTGTTAACTCTTTTCTTTTTTAAATGTTTATAAAAACTCTTGCTATCTGTTTGTATATTTCTGGCTACCTTTCTCTCATACTCTCATTCTTCCCTCCTTACTAGTCTTTTAGTCATCCTTTCCTGTTCTTTATATTCTGTCCAATCTTCTGACCTTCCACCTATCTTTGCAAAATTATATGCTTTTTCTTTAAGTTTAATACTATCTTTAACCTTTCAAGTTAACCACGGATGGTGTGTCCATCCCTTGGACTTGTTCTTACTCGTTTTTAAAAATTGAAAATTGACTTGTTGAAGTACACCCATTGTATCCCATGTCACTATTCTTCTGGTGGACTCACCCCTTCGCTTGTACAACCCAGGTTTACTTTTAGTTGAAGCACTAGTTGGAAATGAAATTGCTGAGAACCTCCTTGATGAGCCACTATTGGGCAGATTCAACTCCAAGTGTTTGCCAGTAATTCCATCCTTTAACATTGTAAAAGGCACAAACATACACTCATTACTAAGCCAATGACGCCCATGCTGGCTCGGCTACATTCCTTGGATGGATGATGACCATTTACTCAAAGACCTTCTGTACGGTGAACTACCTACTGGGTCACGACCTCTAGGGTATCCATACGTCTGCTGCAGGACACTTGCAAGCGAAATATGAAGTTGGTGGACGTTGACACTGACAACTGAGAGACAGTCATTGACGGCCGTGATCTCTGATTGTTTGGAAAGACATTTGAAGAGGCAATCGGAAACGATGAGCTCGTCTGGCAGAGAAGAGGGCCCAGAGAAAACAGAGGCCGGTGAGTCAGGCACCTTCTCAATCCCCTGTCTCCCTCTGCAGCAAATGTGTCATGCCAGAGTGGGGCTCCTGACCACCATATCCCAGACCTTCGTCTTACACCACCAAAAGCCACAGGCCCACACAGCAGGCACTCTGAACGTTACCATCTCCAAAACTACCGACCATTCATGAAAGTTTCAGGGGCCAGTTACTCACCCTGTAATGGCAGGCAACAGCCTAAAACCAAGCCAACAATGATAGCCACTTTCCATCACCATGGAGATCAGTTTGAAAGGCTCACAATGTATTAAATGTACCAGTTATTCTGGACAGATCAGGATTTCAATGAACCCCTTGTACCTCATTAAAGTTTGACTAGCTCAGTGACGCTGCTTTTACCAACTTATAAACCCAGCTGATTTCAGGCAAATTCCTGCAGTTGTTCAATACAGTCAAAACATCTCGTAAGTTATGAGTACCTTGAAAGAAAGAATTTGTATTTATAGCATACTTTTCACAACCTCAGAACATCCCAAAGTGCATATTGCAACCTATGAAGCACTAGAATGGTTACCTCAAAGAGTAGGCAAATCAAATGAATAATTTGCCCTTGAACTGGACACTTGTCTCTTATGAACACTCAATGAAAGTTTAGCTTTGCAGTTGTGAAGATAACAACGATGACTGCAGCAGGCTCTTCAAGGTACCAATATTGGCAATTTGGGCTTCTAACTCGAATATAGTTGCACCAAAGTGATCTGTTGCCCACCCTCACCACCAACCCCCCCCATCCCCCGCCCCTCACCAACACAGTATATATGGTAGCATAACGGTTATGTTACAGGACTAGTAATCCAGTGACATGGTAGTAGTAACCTAGAGGATATGAGTTCAGATAAATACTGTGGGACTTTGAGAATTGAAATCCAGTTTTAAACATCTGGAAATAAAAATTCAGGCCCCAGTAAATGTGATCATGAAGATGTCAGATTTTTAACGTCCTTTATTGAAGGAAGCTATCCTCACGCAGTTTGACCTAAATGCGACTCCATTACCAAATCAATGTGGCTGACTCTCTGAAGCAGGGAGCCGCCTCTCTGCACTCCCCAGGTAAACGCATGGTGGGAGCACCATCGCCATGGAAGAAGGGCCAACCCCTCAGCAATAACTCAGGAGAGGCCATGAACGTTGGCCTTGCCAGTGGTGCCCGCGTCCCAAGAATGAACAGGGGGGAAAAGAAACAGCCCAGAAGAGGCCAAGAGCAAGGTCAATTCTCCCGGTCCCAACACAGCCCCATAGCTGTGGGAAAGCACAGTTCATCCACTCGATAAAAAGGGTAAAGAGAAACATTCAGATGACAATGCCTTTTGCAACCACTACAGCACCTGCCTTAAACTAGCCTAGTAATTATTACGCCCTTTTTCAATCACTGTGGGCTAAAGTGATCAAGGTGCTCTGGCAGGAAGAAAAGCCAGACAGCTTGGGTATTTGTTTTTGCAAGCCAAGTTTCCTTGAGTTTATCTCGCATTTCTTTGGATTCGCCCCACCAGCAATTCAGTACTGGAAGGGTTAAATTAAAACTGCACGAGTACTGACTCTAGAATCTCAGGTAAGCTGCTTTGCCTTTTATTGAATCAAGGTCAAGATATTGGGAAGTTATCTGTTTTGTGTACGCATTATGTGCTATAAAACAAGACAACAAGCAAATCATAGTCACTGTTTATAAAAAGGCCCATAACTCAACACACTGTGCCTGGCCTTATCTTTTTACTAATTATACTTTGGATCTTTAGTCCGATTATGCATTGGAATTCAGGGTGTGTACAGACTGGAAAGTCAGATGATTTAAAAAAAAAGCAAACCTCTGCCATTTAACGATTTTGAAATCTGCTGGGAAGCTCACTTTCACACATCAGCTGTAGCAGCTCACAACAGAGGAAAAACTCCACCACCATTAGCAGGAACCGGCCTTAGGTAAGGAAATGCAGCCCGATCGATGGGTAGCTGAAATCTGCTTTAATTGAAGTTGAGCTGCTGCTCCTTATAGTGTGATTTTTTTTTTTGGACTGCAGTAGCTCCTGACACAGATCCAGCTGAAATCGAGATGTTGCAGGGCACAACAAGATATGTAGCTTTTTCTGTTCTGCTACGAAACCATGGGATAAAATCAAAACGCAGAGTTATGGAAATAAGAATGTTTTTCTGCGTGTGTGTGTGTGTGTGTGTGTGTGTGTGTGCGCGCTAGTGCGTGAATATGGTTTAGTGTATGTATGTGTGGGAGTTACATATATGTATATATGTGGGTTAGTGTGTGTGCGTGTGAATTGCTATGTGACTGAATATTAATGATTGAGAGTGTGAGTGTTTATGTTTGTGAGTAATAGAAAGATTTGCATTTATATAGCGCCTTTTGCAACCTCAGGATGTCCCAAATACTTTAAATCCAACAAAGGATTTTGAAGCGTAGTCACTGTTGTAATGTAGGAAACATGGTAGCCAGTTTGGGCACAGCAAGCTCCCACAAGCAGCAATGGTAAAGACCATCTGATTTTGTAATTTTTATCGAGGGATAAATATTCTCCTAGGACACTGTGAAGAACTTCCCTGTTCTTCTTCAGGATAATGCCATGGGGTCATTTGCATCCAACTGAGAGGGCAGGTGGGGCCTTAGTTTAACGTCTCATCTGAAAGTTGGATCTTTTATGTGCGTGTTTGCGTGTGATCTATTACAAATAATAACTTTTGCATCCCAGTACTATATCCAGACTATTGTGTTAGCTCAATTTCAGAAGAGACACTCTATGGAATCAACAAGAAACGCTGTCCATGATGTGAAACATACCTCAGGAGAAGATAAACCTTTGTACATCTTAGACTGTCTGGATATCGGTGACGAAACTCAAATGCATCAGTTCAAAACTACCCTGTAGTAGATCGATTGTCAATTGTAATTCGTATGGTTAAACTAAAATGCAACAAAATTAGATTTTTTAAATTATGCTTGTCCACATTGAAGGGACTGACAAGGGTTCAGTTCCACAGAAACGGCAGCTCCTCCTGTGTGAGTCTAGGGTGTCCTAAGCCCAATCATCTTCAGCTGCTTCATCAATGACCTTCCTTACTTCATAAGGTCAGAAGTGGGGATGTTCACTGATAATTGCACAATGTTCAGCACCATTTGCAACTCCTCAGATACTGAAGCAGTCCATGTCCAAATACAGCAAGACCTGGGCTTGGCCTTAATAGCCAAGTGGTTATGGTACTGGGTTTGTAACCCCTAGATCAAGAGTTCAAATCTCACAATGGCAAACTATGAAACAATGTAACTTCATCTGAAACAGATGGAAAATGGGTTTGTACTCGAAAGAGTTACAGCAAGACCTGGACAATATCCAGGCTTGGGCTGACAAGTGGCAAGTAACATTCCCACCAAACAAGTTCCAGGCAATGACCATCACCAACAAGAGAGAATTTAACTATCACCCCTTGACATTCAATGGCATTACCATTGCTGAATCCCCCACTATCAACATCCTGAGGGTTACCATTGACCAGTCATATAGTCATATAGTAACTGTGGCTACTAGAGTAGGTCACAGGTTAGGAATCCTGCAACAAGTAACTCATCTCCTGACTCCCCAAAGCCTGCCCACCATCTACAAGGCAAAGTCAGGAATGTGATGGAATATTCTCCACTTGCCTAGATGAGTGCAGCTCCAACAACACTCAAAAGCTTGACATCATCCATAACAAAGGAACCCGCTTGATTGGCACCAAATCCACAAATATTCACTCTCTCTACTGATGAACAGTAGCAGCAGTGTGTACCATCTACAAGGTTTACTGCAGAAACTTACCAAAGGTCCTTAGGCAACACTTTCCAAACCCATGATCACTACCATCTAGAAGGACAAGAGCAGCAGATAGAAGGGAACACCACTACCTGGTAGTTCCCCTCCAAGTCACTCACCATCCTTTGATTTGGAAATATATCACCATTCTTTCACTGTCTCTGAGTCGAAATTCTAGAACTCCCTCCCTAACAGCACTGTGGGTGTACCTACTCCACATGGACTGCAGTGGTTCAAGAGGCAGCTCACCACCACCTTCTCAAGGGCAATTAGGGATGGGCAATAAATGCTGGCAAAGCCAGCGATGCCCACATCACATAAATGATTTTTTTTTTAAATCTAGACACTGATTGGTGGATGATTCATTGGTCACAAAGACATCGCAATTGCGTCCACGATCAGGAGTGGGAATTCTGACTCATCCCTCTGCCCCCTAGCCATGATTAATGGAGAACAGCTACTAGGGTGCCAAGTAGGGTCAGTCTTCAGTTTATTGCAGCTTAGTGGACAGCCATTGTTTCAGATGCTTATATAGGAATTGTTAGAAAAAAAGACCATTGTCCATCAAGTTCACATTCTACCATCCTGGCAGCCTCATTATATAAGGATTATCTCAATCAATTATTCTGCAACAGACCTAGATATGATGGGCTGGATTTTAGTTCAGGGGGTCAGGACCCCGATGTCATATGCATTTCCAGGTCCTAACCCCACATCACGTGGCACCGGATGCCCAATGTGAATTTTTTTACAAGTAGGTCAGTTAGTGTCCAGGGCATCCACTTGCTGTCCAATTAAGGACTGGGAGTGGACTCCCAAGACTGGAGGGTCAAAATGAGCACCAGTGCTGTCCAAAACAAATTCTAAAAAATTAGCCGAAACTCATCCCTGAGTTTCCTGTAAGGTTCCTACACGAAAGGCTGCTGCTTTGGTGGGGTCTGTCAGGTGCTGGTATAAAAGAAAGACATGCATTTGTATAGCACCTTTCACAACCTCACAACATCCCAAAGTAAACCGCCAAAGGAGTACTTTATAAAGTATAGTCAGGGTTAGACTGTAGGAAACGTGGCAGCCAATTTGCTCACAATGAGCCTCTTTAGACAGCACTGAACTATATGACCACATAATCTGATCTTTTAGGAGTTTGATTGAGGGATAAATAGTGGCCAGGGCGCCTTCCCTTTTTTAAGTGGTTTAACATTCTATTTGAACGCCAACACCTCCAACAATGCAGCACTCCGTCTGTACAGCACCGTAGTGTCAGCCTAGATTTTGTACTGAAGTGTCTAGTATGGGCCTTCAAACTACAAGCTCAGAGGTGAGACTGCTACCACTGAGCCACAGCTGGCGCAATAGATATTGTAGATGATCAGCTATACCTAATGCATATTAAATGACCGCTTCTAAGTTACAGGTTTCTGCTGAAGGTGATTTCAGGATTTGACTCAAAGCATAAAATAACCATCCTTTACTTCCGCTTTTCATTCAATATTGGAAGGCTATACTTTTCCTGTTCTTGGAGTGTGGGCAACATTAAGGTTGACATTTAGCACCCATCCCTAATTGCCCTGGGAACATGGTGGTAGACCACAAGAGTTTTCCTGGAGATGATATTCCCATGATAGTGTTGGACAGAGGATTCCAGAATATTGGCCCCAGAATGATGCTGGAACGACGATATATGTCTAAGTCAGAATGGTGTGAGTCTTGGTGATATAATTTTTACTGAAAGTTGCATGATCCATTTCAGGGAAAGAACAATGTTTTCTTCCTCTTAAATCTTATCATCACTCATTTTGCAGGTAATCTGGCACTAATAGCTCAGTGTCGAGATTGAATTTACTTTGTATTGGTATTCTGCCAATCAGCTGTGACCTGGCAGGTAGGATCTAACTTGGGTAAGGTCAAAAAAACCATTCAGCATCAACTTCCCGGGAAATCATTCAAAGATCAGAAGGGGGTTACTTGGAACAGTCGCATCCTACTTTTACCGAGCTTGATTGCTTGAATTTCTCAGTGTCTGCATCTAAATTGAGAAGCCTTGCCACACCTCCGCATGACTGAATCATTCCCTGCCGGCTGAAATGATTATCCACCTTCTTTGAATGAGTTTTGTCTTCTTATACCAACCACCCCTTTTGATCATTCTCTGAAATGCTTGTATCACTTTTGCTCTTTGACCATTTCCTGATGGCAACCCGAGCACATTGCGACTCTTTCAATGACTTTTCCTGTGTGTGTGTGTGTGTGTGTGTGTGTGTGTTTTTTCCTCTCCCTTTGTTCTCTTCTACCTTAAACACTGGTCACCCACAAGATCCTTCAGTTCTGAACTAAGGCTTATACATGAAACTTTTATTTCCTCAAATGCACGCTTCCTGACCCACTGAATTTTCAGCCACTAATTCCCAGCAATGGCAGGGCTTTTTCTTTCTCACTGGGGGGGGTCACATTGTCGCCTATCCCCGTCCTACTGGAAAAGAAATGATGAGTCAGCACCGGAGTTTGGAAGTACAGGAAAATCAGGTCTGCTTAACCCTCTGGTGCATGGCGTCATCAGAGAGAAGTCAGTAATACCATAGCAAAATAGGAAGGACTTAAACGGTAGAGAAGTTCTTGCTGACTTGCCGCCACCCATTTCTAACACTTCATACCGTACACACACACACACACACACACACACACACACGTAGAGGTAATTAGTCATCCTGGACTGAAGGTGGTGCAATAGGAGGCTGCGCTCCAGCACAGTAATTCATTTCTCAGCGGTGTGAGCAACATCATGGTGACCAAAAGCAAAACATCTTTAAATTCACTATGTTCCCATTTTCCTTGTTGTTGTTGTTGATAGTGTCTTTCCGCACATGGAAGGCCTGGATTTTCTGTTTTCCCACTGTTATTTCCCAGTCCAAACAGAGTGCTAAGAAAATTGGCAACCGTTTTAATTGGCCAGTCCATCAGTTAAAGGCACATAACATCACCGCTATTCAGACAGAGGACCTGGAAGATTTGGATAATTTTTAACATCAGTAAAATACATAAAACGATAGATCAGTGTTTATAAAAGAAAGACTTGCATTTACGTAGTACCTTACATGATCAACAGATATCCCAAAGCACCTTTACAGCTGATGAAGTACTTTGTGAAGTATTGTCACTGTTGTAATTTAAACACAAGAACCTACCTGCACATAGGCATTGCACAAACGGCAATGAGATCATCTGTTTATTGTTCTGGATTGAGGGTTAAATATTGGCCAGGACATTGGGGATAACTCCCTTCCTCTTCAAAATAGTACCATGGGATCTTTTGTGTTCACTTGAGAGGGCAGTTCCGGTCCTGGTTTAACATTTCATCTAAAAGATGGCACTTTCAACAGTGCAGCACTCTTCCGGCACTGCACTGGAGCGCCAGCCTACACTTGTGTCCTTAAGTCTTGGAGTGGGACTTGAACCCACAACCTTCTGATCCAGAAGAGGCTGTGTAAAGGTAAACTGTCCACATTTAAACGGGTTTATTGCTAAATCCAAGAAGGAAATTCCAGTAATACAGGTACCAGCTGGAATCAGTTCTGAACTGGGAAATAAGAACAGTTCAGGATTGGTGCTCCAGTAGAAATTGCCAGTTAATAGTGGTAATGGTACCAGCTAGCCAGATGGTGGTGCCAGTAACACTGGCGACATAGCTCCTACTGGTCCAAACTGGTTATTTTTCCAGTTTATCCCCTGTGCTTTATTTTGCACTTATATTTATTGTATTTATTTATCTCATTTGTTGTTGATGAGCATCAACTGATGTCAATAACTCCTCCTTCCAATGTGTGCGTTTCTTTGGATGGAAATTCTTTATATTACTAAGTGTGGTTCTGCAGATTTACAGGTCAGACAAAACACACAGGATAAAAATGTATGCGACAAAACTATGCAAATTTTATTGTGAAAAATGCCAAGCATACAAAATTAAAATTCCTCATTGGTCACAGGCCAAAAAAAACTCCGAATGAAGGTTTCAGTAAAGGGCCGATAACTTTATTCCTGGAAAAGAAGTGAGAAATCACAAATAAAACTCATGCGCCTTAACAAAATGCTGATTGATTTCAGGCCAAATTTGTTCTCATCCTCACTCAACTCTTTCTTCTTCAAATGATGAGTGAAACATGTTGCAGATGGAGAAGGAAGAGGGAGAACATAAGCACTGATGCATTGAAACTGTTAATGTTAAACAAATAGCGAAAAGCAATGAAACAAAAAAAAACAATGGGAAAATAACCGACGCTCACTGAGCTCCAGACCTCCCTGCAAGTGAACCTGCAGGGGAACAAAAGGAACATGTCAGTGTTCTGCATGCAAGATCTGTAATACAGACTAAATTACAGTGCATATACAGACTGCATGAATGCAGATAATATACTTATCACCCCCTGAGATAGCCATCACTTTTAAGGATGATTTGTGAGTGAACTGGCCCAGTTTGTATCTGGAACATTCAGAAAATCACACTTTCCCATTTATTGTTGTGTAAGGTACCTCCGCATGTGTGCTTACCCCGAATGTGTGAATAAATGCTGGTGCGGCTTCAATCTGTACAGGCCTGGGCAGGGTTGTTGCTCTGAGATGCATGGTTACAGTGCCCCCACACGAGATTGCTGTGGGCTGCAACAGAAACCAAGAGTAATGGTTATGCTTATAATGACACCTCAGCTCTAAAATAGCTGTTGCAGAACGGTTGCAGTTATCTGAACGCATATTACTCTGCGTGCAGGTGATGAAAAATTTGGTCCTGAAGCCTGCATTTGAGCCTTGATAGCTGGAACTCCAACCTTTCCTGGAGGCCTTGATTGATCCAAGAAAACTCCTCCAGATTCTGTGCCTCCAGTTTCTGCTGGCCGAGGACTGGCTTCTCTGCCTCCAGCCTCTGAATGGTCAGTAGCGTTTCCCGGTTCTGAGTGGGTCCTGTGCAATCCTCCAGCTGCCTTGCTGTCCTGGAAGTACTAACTTTATTACTCTTGGCCACTAGGTGTTGGGGCATCATGCTTTTCAGTTTCTTGCGTTGGCCGGGATATACTCAGGCAATCTTATCCTTCTATCAGGAAAAAGGAATTAGATGTTAACAAGGTTGTTGACATTTTTGACGTGAGAAGGCATACAAGTTCCATGCACTATTTGCTTTTAGGCACATGATTGGTCATGCAGGTCTGTGAGATTCCAATATTAGCAAAGATGATGATAAACAATGCCAAGAGAACTGCACATGTACCCTGGCCGCAGTACCACCTTCCAATGCCCTCTTAGCTTGAAGGCTTGGAAGGGATACATCGTTGGCATTGACGTCACTCTCTGCAGTAGTGTCCCAGACCTTTGGGATTTGCATGCGTGTTGATTCCTTCTGCTCCTTGAGGCCTTCACAGGACTCTGCAGATGCAGAAAAAATATCTCAACCTGCCTCAAATACATACTTAATTTGCTGCAGCTGTGAGCACAAAGTTTCAGCTTTTTCATCGAGATTTAGCTCTATGCAAAAGGATCCGTGCCTCATAAAAGACATTGTCCTGCAACCAGTTCCCCCTCCCCAAATTGTAGTCAATTGAGCTCGCCTGGACCCCCCTTACCTTGTACACGTTTGAGTCATGGTGGGTCTTGGGATCAAACTTTTTGATGTCCTCTCTAAATGATACAGTCCTGCAAACTTTCTTATCACCCAGGAATCGGACATAAGCGAACTTTGTTGCACCAGCCGTTCTTGGTTCCTAGAGATATGGATTGTATTGATTTAAGAAATCAGTGCCAAAAACAAGCTCTTTACTCCCGAGTTGTGAAAAGCATTTCTTCTTGAGGGGTGGGGGGTTTGGTGGGGGTGGGAGGGGGTTGGAGGAGTGGGGGAGATAGGGGAGAAGGAGAGAGTGGGGAAGTGGGAGGGATTTGGGGGAGATTGGGAAGAGTGATGGGAGGCTGGGGTTGGGGGAGAAGTCGGGGGAGGGGATTGGTGAGTGGGGGAGGTAGGGGGTAAGGAAGGGTTGGGGGTGGGGTTGGGGTGGAGGGGTGTGGGGTCTTGGGAGATGGGGGGATAAAGAGGGATGAAGAAGAGCCATATGTTCAGTTTAGTAAAATTGACAACAGATGCAATACAAGCTTTGGCCAACTGACAATGCTGTTGCCTATACTGGTCACCACTGCAAAAATGGAAGCCCCAACTGGGTTTCCAAAGTGCCCAGTAGAATTGCCAATTTATTCGTCGCTGCCATTAAAATCCAGTTGAAACCAGTTGAGCACCAATTAGTGTCAGTTCAGACAAATTCAGGCTTCAACTGGTCCGAGTTGTTTTTCCCCTCTGGGAAAGAAAGACTTGCATTCATGCAGAGTCTTTCACCACCTCAGGACATCCCAAAATTCTTTACAGCCAATCAAGTACTTTTTGGAAGAATGGTCATTGTTGTCATGTTGAAAGCCAAAAGAAAAATCACATGACAAATGCTGGAGTTACACAACAGCTGTAAAGATTTTCTAGGTGGATCCCTTCAACCTTAAACAACAGAACCTTTGGTAGTGTTATGTATTTTGAAATGACAACTAATGAAGTGGTTTAATCAGTTGTGTCAGCCTTGGTTCAGTGCTCTTGCCTTTGAGAAAGCTGTGGGTTCAAATTCCACTCCAGGATCTGAGCAGCCTGACACTTCCAGTAGAGTACTGAGGGAGTGCTGCACTATTGGAGGTGCCGTCTTTTGGAAAAGGCATTAAACCAAGGCACCGGCTGCCCTCTGAGGTGGATGTAAAAGATTCCACAGCGGTAATTTGAAGAAGAGCAGGGGTTGCTCTCCCAGTGTCCTGGACATTATTTATCCTACAACCAACATTTCATGCTGGAAATCCATCCTACTGGACTCAAAACGTTAACTCTGTTTCACTCTCCACAGATGCTGCCAGACCTGCTGAGTATTTCGAGCACTTTCTGTTTTTGTTTCAGATTTTCAGCACCTGCAGTATTTTGCTTTTATCTTATGTGGAAAATCTGCTCATTATCACACTTTTTTTTGTGGGATCTTGCTGTGCACAAATAGGCTGCTGCATATCTGTTTACAACAGTGACTATACTTGACGCATATTGGCTGGAACATCCTGAAGTTGCAAAACGCGCTACATAAATGCAGGTCTATCTTTAGTCAGACACTCGGCATTTGTATCACAATTTTGACAGTGCTCGAGCACAATAGATACCTCGCTCTTGGCAGCTGTGCTAAGCCGGGACAACTTGAGGTGTTTTCAGAGGAGCAGCCAGGGTTTAGTGGGACCAAGCGCAAGAAAACGCACTCAGGCTGTATTTGATCAGCGGCGACTGCAGAAGGACTCTGGCCACGCTCCATCTCAGCTGCACTGCCTCCACATATTTTCCACAAACACGTGAAATACAACTCAGGGACGGTGTAGTCCGTATTACAACCCGCCCTAAAATCAGAAGGGGCTTCAAAAAAAAAACCATCGCCCGTTTTGTCCTGGGCCCCCGCGGTGAATTTTTCACCGTACCTTCTGTGCAGTCCCTTTGGCTGTCAATTATTAATAATCGTTAATGTGAAACCTAAGTGGACTTATTTACATTAGGCACACTGCCACCACAGGAAACATGACCCCCCCCCCCCACTTTTATCTTACAACCACACAATTGTTATTGTCTGCTTGAGAAAAGAGTTGGGCTTAGTACATTCTAATTAAAAGGCACAAACTTTTTTTTTTGCTTTAACTGTGCTGATTTGCTGTGTGCTGATTTTTATTCCCCCCCAGTGCCGGCCGGATGTTAATAACAAAAATGCTGAGTAGATGGAGTGCAGCTTAACTGTAAACAGGAGTGCTGTGCCTTTCAAATACAATGGCCTGTGAGTAGAACAAATACAGAGTGGGAAGGCCAGCTGGCACAAGGTTTTAGTTTCCCTGTGTTCAGTTGGACGTGCACCATAGTCGCTGCGCGTGGGACTATTAACAAGCTTGGCCAGTGCTGAGTCAGGTTCAGGAGCTGGGTGGTGGACCCAGTGAGGGAGCCTGGCTCCCGCACCCAGTGGTCCTCGTCTGCTCTAACGCTGAGGTTTGGACGCAGCCCTGGCACAGGAAGCAAAGGTAGTCTTTTGATAATATTATGACTCTTACTTCCCGGGGGGGGTGGGGAGGGGGGGGCAGACAAACTGTTTGCAGTGACGGGAAATCAGGTAACCAGAGGACACAAATTTACGATAAGGATCAAAATGAACAAGGGGGTGATGAGTTTTTTTGTAAACATGCAAGTTGTCACAATCTGGCCTATCCTGTCTCAAAAGGTGATCAAAGGGAGTAGCTTACAAAAGGGGATTAGGACCCATACTTAAGAAGCAAATGTTTGCAGGGCCATGGGAGGGTAGGGAGTGGGGAAGCAGGAGAGTAGGACAGAGTGGATACCCCTTTCAGAGAGCCAGCACAGGCCTGACGGGCCAAATAGCCTTCTGCTCCGCTGCCTGAATCGATGACGTTTGTGAATGGTGGCGATTTTTAAATACTTGTACAAAATTACAAACTAAGCTTGTAAGAATCTTCAAACTGCGACCCAGGCCAGGTTTTTATGGCCCCACCATTGGTGTGTCTTTCCCCCCTCCACCATTTAAATCTCTATTCAGCTGGGCGGGACCATAACGTCCCACCGGGCGGGAAGGGCCGCAAAATCCCGGCCCTAGTGTTTCTCCAAGTATTGGAAAGGCATCTTTCCAGAAAGGGCAGTCCCAGGTAAGGACATCAATCCTCCAGGATTATCCCTGCAAATTAAAAGATGCACTTGACCCAGGAAATAGATCATTTGAAAGAGCAAAGTCTCCCACAACCCTTCATTTTCTTAGGACGTTGCTCTTTATTGGTTTAAAAAAAATATTGGGGATGGAGGAGGGCTGGGTGGAAAAGGCTGTTTGACTGTGTGGGGCGATTGGAGGTCTCATATACTGAAGCTTCCAGCATTGCCTCCAATCAGAGCTGGGACCCCACTTGTAAACCAACATGGTGGTGTCCTTTCCAGGGAAACGTGTTTGTATTTTGAGTGCGAGTTCAAGAGGGTGAAACTGGGCTTCACCAGTACTGACTCGACGGGCCGAATAGCTTCATTCTTTGCCTGTAATTACTCTGTGATGTTATAATAATATCCTGAATCTCCTGGACAGCAGCAGTGTTGAGCGGATTGCTGCTGCACGCAAAGGTTCTCCCAAACCGACGCTGCTGCGCATTTCTTCTGGGACCATCCGATCCCATTTGCCAAAGAAATGCACAGTGCGGTGTCCCTCAGGGAACTCTGTCAGAGTAGAGTAGCATCGGGGAAGACAGGACATGCCCCCCTTTTACAGCACCAGCTGACGCGCGGTAAGTTTAAAGGTCCAGTGTTTGGGTAGATGGTTAGGGTGGGTAAGTGGTTAGATTGGTGAGGCAGTAGGTGAGTGAGTGGGTAGTCGGGGTTGGGTCGGGGTGGGGGGTCCGGGCGGGTAGGTGGGTTGGGTCAGGGGCGATCGGGTTATGTTGAGAGGTAGTCAGGTTTTCAGGTGTCTAGTTGGGTTGGGTCGAGGGTAGTCAGGTTTTCAGGGGGCTTGTCAGATTGGGTCGGGGGTAGTCAGGTTGAGTCAGGAGGTGGTTGGGAGGGAGTCAAGTGGTTGAGGGGCTGCTTGTCAAGGGAGTCAGTGGATAGTCCAATGGTCAGGAGGGTAGTTGGGTGGTTGGCAGGGTGTAGTTGAGGAATCGAGGGTAGCTGAGTGGTCGGTGGGGTAGTCGGGTGGTCAGGTGGGTAATCGGGTGGTTGGGGGGTAGTCCAGGAGTCTGGGGCAGGGGGGTGACTGGGGGATGTCAGTTGTGGAGTTAGATGTTTGTTTAGGTTTTCATCTGTCTAACATTTCCTGGGTAACTATCCAGGTAAGTACTGCGACTCTAATGCAGAGTCGGAGACATTCACGGAGAGTTCCAGGGAGCATGGGAATTGCCCATCGGAAGTTTAAACTTCCCGGACAGTTCCAACGTAGGTCCATGTGTCAGGACATCCACATCTTCACATGCACATCTTCAGTTTCTGATGATGCAGAGACCGGATGATTTGGCCCATGAGAAATGGGCTCATCAAGGCCCAACAGTCCCGTTCAACACCGCTCTCAATTTCAGTGAAGGAGATAAATCTTCACTGTGCGAAGCAGTTTCCATGGCTCGATCTGGTTCTGTCCCACTCTCCCAGTGAACACCAGTTTCACTCCCTAAGCATCACGGTGAACTTCAGATATTCTTCCAAGAGCAAAATTCTCCGGCTGTTGGAAATCTGAAATAAAAAGAGAAAATGCTGGAAACACACAGCAGGTCAGGGATCACTGCAGTGAGAGAAACAGAGTTAGCGGAGGGTTAAAGTCTGAGAAACCTGTTTCCCGACCCAAACCTGCCTCCAACCCGCCTAGTTCCAGCTTTAACTGAGGCCAGAAGGTGGGTGGACGACTAACCAGCTGCTCTGAGGCAGGATGGCACTATAAATATCACATGGGTTCAGGTTTAGCTGCTGTTGGCCAAGTTTCCTGAGCTTTGGAATATCTGGTAGCTTCATTAAGGAAGGACTTGGTGGATCGAGTAGCTTCACACTTATGTCCTTGGTCTAAATGCCTATCTGAAAAAAACTTTTTCAAATCCCTGCAAAAATCAGTAATACGGGCACCAGTAAAACTGGAGTTCCAACTTACAAGACCAGTTTGGACAAGTTTTACTGGTACCGTTCATTTCCATGTTTTACTGATTTTAAATTCTGGGCAAGGTCTCCAATTATCCCACCTCCACCAGGCCACACGTCATGGAACCCCTCCTCTTAAGTCCTCCAATTCCTCCTCCTTCCACCCCTCCACTAATGCGGCCTCCCCCCCCCCCCCCACCTCTCCTCTGGGATTGGCAGCACCATCCCCCCGCCCATATCCCTATTCTACAGGCACCCCCCCCCCCCACCACCCCCCCACATACCCTGCTCAATAAGCTGCCAGTCAGGTTGGCCTGCATGCCAGGGAACTAATCACTGACACAGTGTATGGGGGAAATCCCGAATTGCATGTGCGCCGCAACTTTCTAACCCCTTCTGCTGCAAGTCAGGTCAGTAATATTCTCCCTGCACCCTGACAGTTCTGATGAAAGGTCATCCACCAGAAAGGTTGACTCTGTTTCCCTTTGCACAGACGCAGCCTGGGCTGCTGAGTGTGTGTCAATGGTTTCACTTTTTATTTAAAAGATTCTTAGCTCAGCTCACCGTTGGGGGAGAGAAACTTCTGATTTGGTGGGCTTCATTCTGCATGAGTCCAGAGAATAGGCCTTTGCCCAGTGTAGGCGTATGGGGCTGTTTTTGAGGATTGTATTGCCAGAGTAATGTAGAGGGACCCCGGAATTTTCAAATCTGTGCCATCCCATAATAAAAAAGATGAGTTTATGTTCAGAGCACAGTCATGGTCACTCACTTGCTCACTCACTTCCTGGATGAATGCAGCTCCAACAACACTCAGGAAGTTTGACACTGTCCAGGACAAAGCAGCCCCACTTGATTGGCACCACATCCACAAACATTCACTCCCTCCACCGCCGATGCACAGTGGCAGCAGTGTGTGTACCATCTACAAGATGCACTGCATAAACTCACCAAGGCTCCTTAGACAGCACCTTCCAAACCCACGACTGCTACCATCTAGAAGGGCAAGTGCAGCAGATGCATGGGAACACCACCACCTGAAAGTTCCCCTCCAAGCCGCTCACCATCCTGACTTGGAAATATATCCCTGTT